>NC_056737.1:1985169737-1985214737 GCF_019279795.1 Protopterus annectens | reverse complement strand
CTTTCTAATCCTAAAACACCCTTCCCACTCCCTAACCATAAAACTCCCCTCCCATTCACTAAACCTAAATACCCCTCCTGATCTCTGCCCTAATCTACACTCCCACCCATTCCCATGATTACTGCACTTACCTCACTCAAATTTAAATGATGTGTTTGGGCAAGGTGTGGCAGCTGCTTGCTAAAGCTCATATTCAGGTTCGACCATGAGCGGCAGCCTGCATGAGCTATAAGACGCACAAGTCACTGGCTTAGAGACAGTGGTCTTTGTACGCCTGGGACTCAAGTTCTTTGCAGTAGAAGTCCTAGGAACTTTCAGGCATTCTCAGTGGAAATATGACAGCAATAATTAAAGATAAAATCTTTCTGATTGTTAGCTGCATGGCAGCCATGTTATGGCCATGTCCTCACCCCAAAAAGGGGAAAATAATGAGTGACCTGATGGCTGGTAAGCACGGAGGAAAAAGAAATGACAAAAATGATTAGGGAATGTGATTTTTCTGACTCATGGCTTTGCCACAGTTATGAAATGTCTTCCCTAATCTTGCAGTAAGGCATATTTTATGATATTTTACAGCTCAGGATATTTCATATATCACTGTCCATACTTCAGATATTCCACAGATATATATCACTTTACAGAGACATTGTGAGGTATTCATGTTTTCATGACTAGTTGTGCATAATATAGATTAGAGCTTAAAGGATCAATGCATTTGCTTTACATTGTAATTCAATTTATATTTTTGCTGATTTTAGATAATTAAGGGTACATCTTTGTATGGATTCAAGTGGGTATGTTGCACATAAATTATTAATGTATATGTAAGGTTCAGTATTACTAAATTCATTGTATTTGAAACATAGCACTTTATTCTATATTTTTTGTGTTGCGTGTATTGTCTATTAATGAGTAATAGTGTGTGCTATGTTGTGCTTTACGTGTAGTGTCTAAGCTACTGAATTTGTGCATCAACTGAGCAGTACTGACTAAGGAGAATATTGAAATATTGAGGCATTATGGCACTTGTTGCTGATCCCATCTCGATTTAAAGGATCTGATAAGCCATCAGTGTGTTATGGACATATGCATTTAATTTTCAAGTCCAGAGGTCAGCATCATGAGCTCATCACTGACTGCTTGTTGTCAGGATTAACAAGATTTGTCACAATATTAGCAGTGTGTATACAGTAGACATATATAATTTTTGCATTTCATTTGGACATCATATTGCATCTAACCTCTATCAAAGCATTATTACATTTTTAATTATTATCTTGTGTTCCTTTCCTTTTTTAGTACACCTTTGCCTCCTGGAATACCCTCAGCTAGTGTTCTGATAGACAAAAGTGCACCTCCTCAATAGGAAGACACAGTGAATTGGATGCCCTTAAAGGTTTAAAAGACACCAAACATCCTGAGCATATTGTATGTCCAGCTCTAATACTTTCACTGTTATAATAACATTATTTTATACATCTGGAAGCACGCTGCGCAGAAACCCTGCATTCCTCCATAGTCATTTATGTTACCCTACTTATCTCCCTTAGCCTAGCTGCCCCCATACCTTTGATTCCTTTCACATTAGCTTGCAGCCATTGTTATCTGCTGGTTAAGTAGGTCTCCTACCCTACTATATTGTACAGGCTTTTGTTTATCTTTATAACCCTCCTGCATCTAATTCCCTTACCCAATAGTTACATACATCCTATATTCCTCCCCAGACACATTTGCTAACACACTCTGCATTGCTAGTTAGATTTCACTGGCTAAAAAACATCTAATAGTACCCACACATTTGCTCCCCTTGCATCCTATCTTGCTGCCTGCTAATATTTATTTCTAACAGTAAAAACAAAAAGTTCTCTTAGCCCCTCTAAGCTTTGTCATACCTATCATATTCGTGGACATTGTTTTTTCTGGTCCTGGAATCATTAGACCTGAGCCAGCCCCGCTCCGTTCGCCATTCGGGCTCACTCCTCTCCCCTACCCTACCCCCGTTCTCACACACCCCTCTTCCATTAGATTTATACATCCATAAACCTCTCCCCAAACTACCTCATTGCCTGCCAAGCAATCAGCTTACACTCTCTAGCTCCACCCACTCTCAAAACCACTTGAATTGACAGCTACTCTCCATAGAAAGATGCCTTCCCACACAAATACACATAGGCACACAATATACATTATTCTCATTTCTAGCCTCTTTACAACTTTAACTCTATTAACCCTAACTGCCACTACATATTCCACCTTGCCCTCACAAACTCCAAGAACTAGTACACAAACCCTTCCTTTGACTCTTAACAGAGATAGCTATTCAAATATCTCACCCTCCTTATTCCCTTACAATAGTTTATTTATTTTATTTTACATTTTTTAACCGGGGGTGTCTGACTGAGCCGAAAAGGCCCTTTTTCAGCAGAGGCCCGGGGAGAAAAGCTCCACAAAGAAGAATTACAGACACATTTAGTTATTTAGACATGATCAGTATACACACAAACTACAGGAGACATGTTTTTACAGTGGTATGCAGCACATAAACAGTTACAGTGGAGAGAACAAACAAAAAAATATTAATTTTAAAAATAAAGGTAATTAATAGATTTGTGGTGTACAGCTGAAATTTGGAACATAGGTAGAATACATACATAGTACACAGGTACAGTACATACATTGTAGATTAGCCACTGTTTGTGAGTAAGATTGAAAACTATTATCAAGTGCTCTAGATTTTGTATGTATGTGTTATCCGTTTTCACTAGCCTGGGGAGCAATCATGGCACTGCCAACTTTCCTTGAGATGTTACCTGATGAGGTCTTTAAAGGAGGCTTTGGATGATGTGTTTTGAATGCTTGTAGGGACAGAGTTCCATTTTTTAGCCACTGAACTACTATATAGTGCATCTCCAAAGCTATTGTAGCTGTTGGCGACTTCTAGTAGTAGTTTGCTTGATGATCTAAGAGGCCTTTTGGCTGAGTGATGTTGTACTAGGCTTTTGAGGGCAGGACACTTATTGGGGAGGTAATAGATAGAATGACAGAGGCAGAGCGGATTGTAGGTTAGGAGGTTGGACAGTTCAAGCCAGTGGAGCTGTCTCAAAGCAGTACAGTGATGAGTTCTATATGAGCAATTTGCAGCAAAGCGGGCAATTCTGTTATAGCAGGCTTCCATTTTGCTTAGTTCAGTTTTGTTGAGATTAGTCAGAATGGGAGATGCATAGAGTAGGGTGGATAGAAGTTGGGAGCGAGCAATGGCTGATCATATGTTGTTGGTAAGAAATGGTTTGATACGGTAGAGCGACCCAAGTTTGGCATGTACTTTTTTAATAGTCAAGTTGAGATGACTATCAGATTTTAGGTGGGAGTCTATGGTTATTCCCAATAGCTTAACCTGTGCCACTGGAGCAATTGGAGTAGCATTAGTGGAGTAGATAGTGAATTGACTGTTAGTGTTTTTGTTAGAACTGGTTATAATCATAAGCTGAGTTTTCTTTGGATTGAGGATAAGTTGGGCTTTGGTAAGGTAGTTTTCAACGTCAGAGAATGCTAGTTGAGTTGTTTGCAGGAGGGTGGGAATGTTTTGTGCTGCACAGATTAAGGTAGTGTCATCTATGTACTGAATTATAGATGCATGCTGTGTGGAGTTATGGTGGTCATTTGTGAAGACAGTGAATAGTAGTGGTCCTAAGATAGAACCCTGTGGGACTCCTATAGTTATAACCTAAATAAAATAAAACTTTTCATCAACCATTCAAAACTCAAATTAAACAATATTTATCTTCCCAAACCACTTTCACATAAAAATAACACCAGTGCTATTATTCATCTTCTCCTGTCTCTCACACAATGTGTCGACATCCACCCCAACCCTGGCCCTACATCCTCAACTATCCCAAAAAACCTACAACTTCAACTAGTAACAATAAACTCACGTAGCATATGTAAAAAAAATACTGAGTTCCACGTATGGCTAGCCACCCACACCCCAAATATAGTAGCAGTAACAGAAACTTGGCTAAAACCACACATTTCTGATACTGAAATCCTTCCTCCAGGGTATACTACATGCTGATAGACTCCATAAAAAAGGTGGTGGCGTAGCACTACTCTATGATAGCAGCCTTAACCTAACAATCTATCCTAAACAACTCCCCACTTTTGGCAATCTAGAAATCTAACTTCCCTTCACATTAACAATAACAAACAAATAATTACAGCAGTAATCTACATCCCACCAGGCCAAAATATCCCCCTCCTAGAAGACTTTTTATCTTGGACAAACCAGAACATCTCACAGGAAACCATTATTCTAGGAGATACTAACATTAATTGGCTAAACCTAACAACCAACTCTCCAGTCAACAGCATAAACCTACACAGTTTCACACAGCTTATTACAACTCCTACCCATGGCCTAGCCACTAGATCAGAATCCACCCTAGACTGGATACTAGTATCCCACCCACAAAACTATTCAAACTCAGGCACCTTATCTAACATACTAAGTGATCACCTCCCAGCATTCACCCATAGGACACACCCACAAATATCAAAAACGCATACCTACAAAACATCCAGGAACCTCACCCACTTTGATCCAGATACATTTATAAGCATCCTAAAAACTCAAAATTGGCTCCCACTAAAAACTCTCCCCCTAGATGAAGCTGTTAACTATTTTAACAAACTTTTTCTGGACACACTGAATAGCTTAGCCCCCATACGAACCAAATGTGCCGAGGCCAATCATGACCCCTGGCTAACTACATCAACAAAACAAAGCCTCCTCCACAGAGGTAAAGCATGGAAACAGTGGCAAAAATCAAAAACTAAAGAAACTGAACTTACCTATAAGCAACTCCGAAATAATTCCAAAAACTAGTAATACAAGATAAGAAAAACTACTTTAACTTGCAGCTATCCAATGCAAAAAACAACCCAAATAAGTTTTGGAATTCAGTCTCCACATTACTTAATCCTTGCACTGTACAAAATCCATCCCACACACCTGACAAAAGCCCACAGGAAATCTCTCATGATTTTTAACACCCATTTCATAACTACTATTCAAAACCTAATCAAAGACCCTACAACAAATCCCTCACATAATAATAACACTTCCCCTATAAAAGCCTCCTGCATTAAAAATCCAATAGCACCTTCATTCTCCATCCAACCTATTCCGACCTCACAAATATGTGAACTTCTAAATAAACTTAAACCCTGCTCTCTCTCTGCTGACAAACTCCCCGCTGAGTATTTAAAGCTAGCATCAAGTGCAATTGCATACCCAGTCATCATACTAATAAATTGCTCTCTCTCTGAATGCTATGTACCAAACTTTTGGAAAAAATCTGTCATCACCCTACTACATAAAGGTGGAACTTCCCATGATCTGTCAAACTACTGCCCAATCTCAATACTTTCACCACAATCAAAAATATTGGAAAAATACGTGCACACTCAGTTACTTAAACACGTCCTAGACAATGAGCTTCTCTCTCCCACACAACACGGTTTCCGTCCAGGACATAGCACAATTACAGCCCTGCTGTCCTTTGCAGATACTGTCAACAAAGCCCTTGACACTGGTCTCTATACCTCAGTAATCCTTCTAGACCTGTCAAAAGCTTTTGATACAGTATCACATAACAAACTACTACACCAAATAGCAAAGCTAGGATGTTCCCCCACTTCTGTCAGATGGTTTACCTCCTACCTCAATAACAGAGAACAAGCAGTAAAATGGGAAAAAGCACAATCTACCTATCAAAAAAACAACATAGGAGTCCCTCAGGGTTCCATTCTAAGGCCACTACTCTTTAATATTTTTATCAACGATCTTCACAATGTCTCTCAACTAGGAAGCTTGATCCAATACGCTGATGATTCGACAATTATATCTTCTGCCAACAACTTCCCTGACCTTCACAAAATAACCCAAAAAGCATTAAATTCTATAGAAACCTGGTTAAATAATTCTCAACTATTACTAAAAGCCAAAAAAACAAAACTACTCCTATTCAGTTCCAAACCATCAAACTTAGACTTCAAGATTTTTTCTAAAGATGGAACTGAAATAGAAATAACTAAAACTGCCAGACTATTAGGTATGACAATAAATGACAAACTGGCCTTTGAGCCACATATACATAACATAATAAAAAAAGTACACTTCAAATTAGGCAAACTATATAGGCACAAATTATACCTCAACAGGCAAACCAAAGCTAAACTAGCAAATAACCTTCTCCTCCCTTCCCTTCTATATGGAAGTGCCATCTTTACAAACCTATTTTCATCCCTTAGGAATAAACTGCAATCCTGCTATTACAAAATAGCTAAATTTGCCTCAGGAAAACCAAGCTGAACACACCACTGTGAAGCAATTGCAGAACTCAACTAGCTAGAATTCCCGAGCCATCTTTCATATACTCAACTAACCCTAGCACATTAAACTAATTTTCCGACCCCACCTCTGCCCAGCACTCCACTCAGTCATACAAACCAACACTCCTACTCGGTCACTTAGATCCTCCCAGAAACAACTAATAAAGGTTATAAAACCAAACAAGAGAGCTGGACAAAGTCTATACTCTTGTAATATAGCCAAACTTTGGAACACATTACCCACCCATATAACCCTAAAGGAATATTCAAAACTCTTTAAATCATCACTCAAACTACATTATCAAAATAATTTATCCTGTCTCTGCACAACAATCAAACCCCCATAGCCTCCTTACCTCATCTTAAACGATCCCAAGTGACAATCACAACTTAACGCATTAAATATTGATACCCTGTCCTGCCTTTTTCGTCTCCCTTTTCCCTACCTCTAGTTAAAATACCCTAGGTAACACTCAGTTACCTCTATATATTTCTACCCTTTACTGATTGACTTTTTCTTGCACCCAATCCCTCTAAGAATTTTTTACCTGAATATGGAACTATTTATGTTCATCTAAACGTACTACATTAAATATACTACCACTTTGGTATAAAAGGTACAAATGTTTTTTTTTTTTTTGTAATTCAAAATGTCTTTAGTATATTCACTTTAAATGTGATATATTTGTATGTACTACCACTATGGTATATAATGTGCAAACACTTTTGTAATTTCTTAAACGTCAAAATGTTTTTATACTAAATGTTTTATACTGAATGTATTACCTGGAGCTTTTCTCCCCGGGCCTCCACTAAAAATGGGTCAATGACCCAGTGGACTTTCCCGGTCAACAAATGTCAATAAATAAATAATAAATAAATAAATAATATGCATAGATTTAATTGTCACCCTGTAAGTGTTAATGAGTGAATAAAATATCTTGCTAACAGCTTGAAGTTTTTTGATGATGTTTGTTATACTGCAGGTCTTTCTAGTATACAGAGACACATGACCATATTACTAGCGCAAGAAACCTGCCAGTAGGTGGGAGTTCTGCTATGGTGTTAGTCATTCTAAGTGTTTGAAGTATACAGAGACAAATAAACACATTTCTATTGTATTATATTCAACACATGATAACAGTGTTGTTCATTACACTTTTTAATGCATGGCTTGTGCAGCCATGTAAAATGTTTCACTTGTCATTCACTATTCATTATGTCTGTCATTATACCATATATAAAAGGTTGTGTGATGTTAGTAATTATTATGGATGTCACTCATTCTGACTTTATGCAGTATATTATTGTTCATATTAACATGCTTAACCTTGAGCTACTCATAACCATACTGGTCATCATTTACTGGTTTATTGTGTGGCTTGAACTGATGATGTAAGTGATTCCTTCTATATTTGTGTTAGCTAGTTTGTAGCATTGCATTTTACATGCTGTTTCATAATTTGGGTTGTCAATGGGTTATGTATATCTGTTCTCTTTATAGATGATGTAAGACACCACTGCTAGTTACCACACACTAGCATTTCATATGGTGCCCTATTACATGAGCTTTCCTCCTTGTAAAACATATCTGGACACTGATATCTACTTTTCAAGGTGTTTGGCTTGTGTTTTGGGACATTTTCTTTCATATTTACAGCAGTGTTGATGTGTTGTGCTGATAGTGTTTATGGAATCTCTCTTGCACTGCTTAGCAGTTATGCATTTAAGGGCGATTCTGTTATACTCTTTCTTGTTAATATGAATATGTTGGCTCTCTCTGTCCTTTCATGATACGTTACCCTGTAGTTAGATATGAATGTGGATTTGTGATTTTTCTTATTATTTATTTTTTTAGTACTTTTTAGGAGTGTACAGTACTGCTGCAAATACCTGCACACTGCAGTACCATACTAAATACATTTGTTCTTCAAATGGCACATAATCATTTGAAATGTTAATGTAGATATCTGAGGTTTATGGTAATAATAAATTTAGCATAGTGCTCTTTCTCTTTCAGTTAAGGGTTTGCTAAGGTGGTATCGCCATATTACTCTGATTATTTGGGAAACCATTAGTAGTAATCATTGTGTTTTGTATTTATTACTCTAGCGTAATCTCCAGCTTGAGATAAATCTTTTTCACTTTCATCTCTGCTGATCTATAGTGCTGCCTGATTGTTTTGGAATCCTTCCCAGAGCACCATGTAATAAATTAAACTGAAGCTGTTAGAAATAAAGACTGTACACCAATATTTGTAGAACATAAAGTACAATAGAAGGTCAAAAGGTAGAAAGATAAAATATGTATACGGCAAAGGAAACATGAACCTTTGTCAAACAACTGACTTACAGTACGTACTTAAACAACACAGGGTCTGCTGCTGGAATTTCAGTTTGAAAGAGTAAGATTAAATTATTAGTAGTAAACTTATACTGACAGAAAGGACATCAAGCTCCTTAGATAACTATACAAACATGAAAAGTACCACGCAATATACATAGGTTAAGATGAGGCTTAATATAAGAAATTTTAATTAGATAAATCCACACAGTAACTTGAGTGAATAAAATCATATATACAGAGATGGCTATATGAGTGTTTGTGATTGTGTATGCATGTGTGTAGATATGTGTTTGTGTATGTGTCACATTTACACACACACACACACACACACACTCACACACGCACACACTCACACACACACACACACACACACACACACACACACACACACACACACACATATATGGTAACTCTAAATAAGTTGACTGTTGTTTGCTTTAGTTGATAGCTTTCCTGTCTGTAAAATTTGGTCATTAGGAAAGCTGATCAGCTTTTTGCAAGATTAACATAATACAGGCATTGAAGAATATGCTCTTTCCTCAGTATTGTGCAGTCTCAGAGCTGGTATATTTAAATAGCGATGGGATTGCCAGCTGTAAAAAAAAATGCATTGCTCTGCAGGATCCATGGTAGTATGGATTGAAGTTATACTTTTGAGCATGCACATTGCACTGTCGATTTTTTTGTTGAGCTTTTTTGTTGATATTTTAGCTGTTCATCTACTGAAGATTCAATTCATTTTAGTACATTTACACATTTATACACACACACTCACACACACACACACACACACACACACACACACACACACATATATAGTTTATTATGAAAATGTCAACAAAATACAAAATCTTGAAAATTAAAACCTTGAAACCATAATATCAAACACAAAAAGCTGGAGACTGTAATACTGAACTTCCAGATTTGCTCCCCTGCAGGATCCATGTTCATACTCATTCCTGGGTACATAGGTTCATAGGTATATACTAGGGGCTAATGACCACTAGGGCGCAGCTCTGCAGGATCCATGGTAGTATGGATTGCAGAATTTACAATGTTAGGGAGTTTTGATATTCAAGGGGTTTTTTTGTGGTCTTCGGCATTTTGGTCTTTTTATATTATGGTCTCAAGATTTTGTGTATATGCATGCATACATACGCACACATACACACACACACACATATATATATATATATATATATATATATATATATATATATATACATATTTATGGCTGTACATCATTTTGTCAATTGCACTTCGTGCGATTTACATTTGTGTGAAAGTGCCATTTCACACAACGAAAAAATGAATGCCACAATGTCACAACAGCTGTAAGGTTCGACATTGTGATGCAGATCACACTATAGTAGGGATCGGGAAGTATACCCTTCCCCTCACTATAGTGTGATCCCGGAGTTTGTATATTTAAGAAGCAGGGGGTGTGGTGGGTGCAGCCCCCCACATAGGGGATGCAGGGGGGCTTGCCCCCCCTGCAAACACGTTTTTTTTTAATGCGCAAGTCACAGTAATATTGTTCCCGGACGTGTGGTGAATGTTCGAATTAAGTCGAATTCGAACATTCACCACTTCGGAGTTCGACTTTATTTGTATTCAACATTATAAATTTTGCGTGTTTGTTTCAAATTAGTAGCAATTTGCCATTGCTTAATTGGGTGAAATAATAGTAAACCTTTCTCTCTCTCTCCCTTTCTGTATATATATATATATATATATATATATATATATATATATATATATATATATATATATATATATATATATATATATATTTTTTTTTTTTTTTTTGCCATGACTGAGCTGGCATCTCCACACCTCCAGGGTGTTTCTCTTTGTTCCTCCTCAGATGAGGAAGTGACTTCCTAATTTCAGCCCTCTAGGCTACTGCCTTTTATGTAGCCTTAATTGGAAATGAATGCCTTGTTAAAACAATACAAAATTTTGCCTAGCTACCTGTCCATGATAATGTTCTCGCACTAGAAACTGCAGCATATATTTTAAAAGATTCACTACTCATTTTCCAGAGTCAGCATGCTATAATACACACACATGGACACACACACACACACACACACACACACACACACACACACACACACACACACACACACACACACACACACACACACACACACACACACACACACACACACACACACACACACACACACACACACACACACACACACACACACACACACACACACACACACACGCACACACACATATACATACAGTAAATTAGTGGTTTATAGGTAAAGAGAAAAGAACAGCTCACACTAAGCACCAAGTGAACTATGCAAAGCGGTTAAAACATTAAATATGGTGTCTATATTAAAAACAATCTCACATCCAGTCTAGTTAAAATGTATGACCCACTGGAACTCACCATAAACAGGATCTTGTACCATATCCTTGCAAACTATAGGTTCCCCTCCATGCCCCAGGAAACCCATACTACCTATGTCAATCTACTAGAGTCCCTCACCATTCAACCCAATATGGTATTCATAGAGAATCTCAACTCCCCCTCTATAGATTGGGAATCCTACACTACTTCTAATGCACAAGCCTAGCGATTGTAAACGTTGTTAATACCAACGTTCTGGAACAGTCAGTCCATTCTCCTACCAAGGGTACAAACATCCTTGGCCTTGTACTCATGAATATGGGGAGGCTGATGTTCTTCACCCAATGTAATATCTTTTCTCATCAGATCTGACCTTAAGGCAGTCTTACTTGATATAAAAATTAAGTCCAGGCATCTAGCAAAACCAAAAACCTTTAGGAAGTATTCCAAGGTTAGCCTGTCTCTACTAAGCATCACCTTGACTAAATTCCAAGTACCCCGGGACCCAGTAAACACCATAGCATACATTGAGCTATTTAAAAAATCTCTGTACAACCATATTGATAGCTGTATTGAGTGAAGTGTGCCCACTCGTATTAAGAATAAGACAAACTCAAAAGGCAAGCCACCCTGGTGGAATCATAGTATCAATCGGTTATACAACAAATGAAAGCAAATCTTGGTCAAGCATAGAAGCAACAAAGCCATACATACTAAAAGCCCACTGACCAATCTAAACAGGCAGCTAAGAGGGTTAATTAATACTTCAAAGGCTAAATCTGAAGAAAAAATAGCTTCTTAGGCAAAGGACAACCACAAAGCTTTCTATAGCTATGCCTGTAAACTCGGAGGAAATATACAACAATGCACAGAACTTATTGTAAATGGCATCACCTACACTAAACCAGAGGCCATTGGCAACCTTTTGGCTGACAGGTTCAGATCAAATTTCTCCCCCACTCCCCCCGATAGTCCAAAGGAAATTGCACATATTACAATCCCACCCATCCATTGCTAGGGAGCATGTCATCAATCCATTTTGCAATGCCCTGATAACATCCCAGATGTTTAACAAATAGCATGAAGCATAACCTCTCTAGTCTATTTGAATCACTTTTCAACTGGAGCCTTCAGTCAGGTTGTGTGCCCAAGGAATGGAAGATGACTACAATCATTCATCTGCACAAAGGAGGTCCAACCACTGATCTGGATAACTACAGGCCCATAAGTCTTACCAGCCTCATATCTAAGGCCATGGAAAGAATCATCATGGACATGATAAATGAGGACATACATAACCTGCAAATGCTGGACCCATCACAGTTTGGCTTTGTTAAAGGACGGTCTTACCTACTGAATATGGTGGACTTTTTTTGAGAGGGTCACCAAAACACTGGATGAAGGTAAGACTGTGCACACAGCTTACCTTGACCTGACTAAGGCTTTTCATACAGAACCTCACTCAGGCATTACAGATAATCTCACTAATCTAGGTATAAACCCTTTTATCACCCACCGGTTCACTGATGGGACCAAGGAGTTCAAAATAGGAGAGGCCACCTCTACCAAGAGGCCAGTCACTAGTGGAGTCCCCCAGGGCTTGGTACCAGGCCCGCTCCTTTTTGAAATCTATTTCTCTGAAATGGAAGCAAATGCTGAAGGTTTATGCTGACTAAGTTTGCAGATGATTGCAAGTTTATTATCATCGACTCCCCTGCAAGGCACTAGGATCCTTCAAGAAGGTCTATCTCTGACTAACAAATGGTGCTAAAGCCATGCTCTTAAACTCAATGTTAAGAAATGCATGATTATACCCTTTGGGAAGTCAACTATTCCGACTAATTACCATGTTCATAATACACCCCTAACAGTCAACCCAATGTTCAGGGATCTGGGAACACACATAGACAGTAGATTTAATCTTCGACCACCATGTGGCCATAGTGGTGAGTAAATTATTTTATTTTGCACAGCTTATAAGTAAGAGCATGGCATCTAGATCCAAAGAGGTCATTATCCCACTGTACTCTGCCCTTATCTGATCAATCATAGAGTACAATGCTCCCTTTGTTATGTACCTGATGAGGCATGTGCAGCAACTAGACCGACCTCAGAGGTTCCTTACAAAAATAATACAAGGCATAACAAACCCGCCTAATGCAGAGTGCCTTAAAGCTCTTTTCCTTTACTCAGTCTTCTATAGATTGCTGAGAGGTGATCCATGCCTGGCTTACAAGGCATCCTCAAACCCCTCACTTATGAATTTCCTACATATTCGTAAGTCAAAGTGTACCATAAATACAAGGTCTAGGGACCTGAATTTTGACTGTGACTTAAACAAAACATCCTGGAGAGACAAATATGTTTCCCAGGGACTGCCCCTCCTATGAAACAGGCTTCCCATCCATGCGAAGCAGAGTTCATCTATTACCCAGTTTGAGTGCAACCTAGACCAGTAGCTGGGGAATAGGAAATTTACACTGGGCTGTCACCCATGTCTCTTATGGACAGAGGTAGCTATTAATTGAGTGGCCCTCAATGTCCTATTTGGATCCAGGGCATTGTTATTATGTCAGGAAAACTTGACTAGGCTTAACAAGGTCCCCTAGCTCATTAGCCTAATAACAGTTTATGAATCTGACTCTATAAGGCGAGATAATAATGGGTGTAATCAGGTAGAATGGGGTAGAATAGCAGCAGAAGTAGGGAGAAACCGACTGGAGGCTGTCTTTAGCAAAAAGAACATTAGTATCTTAGTTTAATTGGAGTAAAACAAAAATAACGTAGCAGCAAAGGGTTGACTGGATGAGGCAGCCACATACCATGTAGATATAGGAAGGAGGTGAAAGACAGAGGGAAGAAGATGTGAATCCAAGGGGAGAGTGCATAAATGTGCCAGTGAGTAAAGAGGAGATGGAGGATTAGGTATTACACCAACACAAAGGATGCATGCTAATTGGCTGAGTGTAACAGGCCTTGGTATGCATGCAGAGTATTACAACATGATGCATTGAAAGGCCAGCATAGTGTGGCACTAGTTTAATCGACACTAGGCATTATTTATTTATTTGTCCTTGGTGACCGGGAAAAGTCCGACTGAGCAAAACCCATTTTCAGTGTAAAGCCAGGGAGAAAAGCTCCACATTTAAGTTACACATTATGAACATTTATAATTTCAGGGTAAAAACATTTATACATTAATTTATTTACATTCTTTTTAAATATTTCTTACATGAACATAACATTTTAACACAAAAAATCAAGAGAGAAGTTATCATAACTTGACTAATTATTGAAGAGAAAAATGACATACAGTAACAATTAATGTATTTAATTAATGTATTTATAGCATGATGGCTTCAGGGAAAAGTTCAAACTGGAAAGTTCTTGAGTTCAGAAATAATTTACAGACAGACAAGTAGAATGTAGCTTAAAATGATAAAACAGATTTGTAAGGAGAAGTTATGGAAATGAGCAGGCAGATAAATGGAGAGAGGACGAATTGTAGTTAGTGGTGGGGTGTAAGAGGAGAAAGAAAAGTAAGAGTTTAGGTAATAAGTGCAGTAAGAGGAGGAGTGATAACGTACACAAACACTGGGAAGTAAAGTGGCTGTAAGAGTTGGAGAACAGTAATCTGGGTAACGCTATCCAGGTGAGCATATATTTGCAAAACCACTCACTGCAACTGATGAGTATGATCATTCTTATTCACATCATGCAGCTGTCTAGAATGATTCAGTCTGAGCACCCCCCCCCCCCCCCGCAGAGAGGCCAAGGCCTGGGTCCTGTCGATTTGACCAAAGTCAGGGATCTTATAGGAAGACTAAGTTTCAGCTGACCCATAAGCATTATTTAAGTAAGTAAGTTGGCCATAGTAACTTTTCTTATTAATTTCTCCAAGTCTTTTGGGTTTCTAATACCATGATGGGAATGGACCCCATTCCTAAGTCAAAGTACAATTAAAGTTCACTCTTTCACTCTTTGATATCAGCCAGTTGTGCTCTTCGCAGCATCCACAGTGTGACCACTAATGACTCATTCTGCAATTCGTATGGAGTTACATAAATATGATTGTAGACTCTTTATAAGACCTGTTGCTCCTAATACTATTGGAACTGTCTGGGTATCTTTCTTCCACATTGTTCTCATTTCTGCCTGCAAATCCTAATATTTTATGACTTTGTGTCTCTCTGTACGTAAGACACTGTAGTCACTGGGTGTGGCGATTTCAATGATCAATGCTACTTTTGTCTTCTTTTCTTGGACTACTATATCTGGTTTTCTAGCATCTATCTTTTGAACTGTTGGTAATGGATGATCCCACGTGATGCAGATTTCTTTTCTTTGATGCTTTGTGGCTCATGTTTGCAGTGTTTTTCAGCCACTTCAATACCATAATGTGTGCACAATCCCCAGTGCAACAGTCTTGCCACATTATTATGCCTTTCAGTATGCAGTCCTTCCACCATTAGTATGTCGCAACCAACAACGAGGTGTGCAACTGTTTCCAATTCGGTTTTACAACACTTACATTTGTCTGTTTCTCCTACATGTTCAATGAACTTTGCAAACCAACGTGTATGCATCCCACTATCTTGGGCCGCCAGTATTAACCTTTCATCCCTTGGTTTGAATTTGCCTCTCCTTAACCATTCCTACGTTCGTTCTGATCAACATGAGGTTCTTCCAGAAGTTTTCTATGCTTGCAACTATATTTATACATTTTCCACATTTCTTGCCTTCTCATCTGATCCTTCATCTGATATTCTTTATTTTGTTTTTTGTCTTTTTTTTTGTTTTTTGGCACATTCAATTGCTGCTTGATTTTTATCTACTTCTGGTTTAATTTCCATTCCTGCTTGACGGTGATATGTTTCTGCTAGATTAAGCAGAGCAGTCATCTTAGATTTATTCTCCTCATGTTTCAAAACTTTCACTACGTTTGGGTCTTGTGAGGTCAGCAGATATGTATGGAATACCACGATTGCAGATTTATACATATAATCAGTTTCAAGGAGGACCATCCCCTTTTCGGAATGGGGAATATATAAATTGATTTTTATAAATCATTTGGTGATCATGAAGCATCCTTTTTGTTTTCCTATCTAATCTATCCAACACATTTTGGGACCAGTCAGTCACTCCAAAACTGTAAGATGTTCTTCATTCCACATTGCTGCAGTCCTAACTATTGGGTAGTCCGCTGTCCAGTCGGCCCGAATACCAAAGTATATGGCTGACGTCGGTCAGGGCGCATTAGACTGACGTCAGTACGTCAGGGTACTAATGCGCATGACCGACGTCATATCCTCAGTCTTTTTTGCCGCATGGTCCGATGCAGAAGCAATTTTGCGAGTGCAGGTTGGCGTTCTGAAAGTTTCTGAAGTCAGAGTTTCAGACCGAATCAAAGTTGGCTAAGTACCCCGTTGGGGAATATTTTGGTTTTTTCTTGCCTCAGTATTTAACCGGATGTCAGAAAAGTGAATAACTGTATTTCTTGTGGGAAACAGATACCTCATAGGGATTACCATACTTTGTGTATACCTTGTTTAGGGCCTGAGCACGATGTTGTTGGATGCCGCTCTTGTGCTAGATTTAACAAACGCACTATTAAGAGAAGGTTAGACTGTGCCAGGTTAGTTTTTGGGAAGCGATGTAATTATAAAATGCCGTCGGATGCTCCGACGCCCGCTTCGGCCAAAAAGCGCAAGGACAAAGCAGCAAAGCCTAGAGTGGAAGAACCGACAGTCCCGGACGTCGGTTCTTTAGAAGGCTCAGTGGAGCCGGAGGTTCTGCCAGGAGTTTCTTTGGAGTCTCAGGGAGAGACTTTACTGTTACAGGATGTGTCCTCTCAGGAAGTAGGCCAGGCTGAGGGGGCTTCTCAGGTGGCTGTTCTTCCCTCTCTTCCTAAGGTGGTTAGAGCCTCCCCTTCTGTTTCCAAGGCTTCTTTGAGAGGCAGGCCAAGTTTAGCTTCAGTGGGGGTTTCTCCTAGTGCTTCAGGGTCTTTGCCTAAGAAACATATGCTTAAAATGGCAGAGGATTTGATTACTATGATTAGAGGTTCTATGCCCCCTCCTGATAAGAGGCCTAGGGTGGAACCTGAGTTTGAGAGTTTTGAGCAATGTTCGAGGCTTCTGAGTCTTCGGCTGAAGACTTGCAGGAGTATCCTCCTTATTCTGATTCTGATGTGGATGATTCTACTCCTTCAGCTTCTCCTCCTGAGGATTTTTCATTTTCAGAGACTCTGCATTCCATGAGGGAGCATTTTAAATGGGAAGGTCAAGATTTCTCTGATTCCAGGAAGAGGCTTAGGGAATTCTTGCTTTTACCCCAGCATAGGCCTTTAGCTATACCTCCTGTTCTGAATGTGGTGGAGGATGTTTTTGCAGAGGCTTCCCTGAATCCTGATTCTTTGCCTCCTGCCCCAGTTAAACCGGATAGGTACTATAGGGTGCCTGAAGCTCATAAGTATCTTTTTAAGAGTCCTAGGGCAGACCCGAGAACTGTCTCTCAGGGGCCTAAAGGTGTGAAGGCCTCTGTTGTTAAAAATCCTGTTCCTCCTGATAAAGAGGCAAGGGCTTTGGATAGATGGGGAAAGAAAGTGTATACTTCTTCCACTTTAGCCATGAGGGCATTGAATTGTCAGTTTCACATGTTAAAATATCAGAATTATCTCCTTTCACAATTGAAATCTAAGGTGGATGCTCTGGCAGAAGGTATTGAGTGTAAAGAGTTGCAGGATTTAGTTCATGTGTCTGAACAGGTGGGTAAACATTCCTTGCAGTGTGGTTTTGATGCTGTGCAGGCCTCCTCGAGGGTGGCTGCCACTGGTTCTGTTCTTCGTAGGCACGCCTGGTTGAGAGATCAGAATTTAGCTGAGCATGTTAAAACAAGGATTTTGGATGCTCCTTTACAGTCTGATGTGTTGTTTGGTTCGCCTGTGGAAGCAGTTTTGAAGAAAATGGAGGACAAGGCTAAGTCTATGCAAACTGTTAAGGATTTTTTGCAGGTTCAGCCTCCGAAATTTAGTAGAAATTGGCCTACTAAGGGATGGACATATCCTGCTTATGATTCCCAGTCTAGGGGTAGGTCTAGACGTGGTTGGGGCAGAGCACAAGGTTCTTTTAGGCCTAGAACAGGGAGTTCACCTGCTCAGTCTTCTGGTGAGGGCAGGGGTCAGTCCTTTCGTAAACAGACCCAATGACCTACCTTTTCAGCTGCCAGTACATTCTCGCCTGGCAGCACCTTTGGGAGGAAGGCTGGCTCTTTTCAAAGAAAATTGGGATTTAATTACCCAAGACAGATGGGTTTTGGATATCATTCACCACGGTTACAGGTTTTATTTCCATACCTTGCCTCCTTTCAAAGGCATGCCAGACATTCCTCCTCTACAAAGAAAAGAGGCTCACAAGCAAATTTCTCTGTTGCTCCAAATAGGGGCCATTCAGCCAGTTCCTGTGCCAGAAAGGGGCCTAGGATTTTATTCTCGCCTGTTCCTAGTACCGAAGAAGCGGAATACGTGGAGACCAATTTTGGATTTATCTATCCTCAACACTTATCTGGACATTCCCAAGTTCAAAATGTTGACGTTACAACAGCTTTTACCTCTGCTGGGCAAAGATCACTGGATGGTAACTTTAGATCTCAAGGAAGCTTACCTTCATGTGCCTATCAGACTAAGTTGCAGGAAGTATCTGCGTTTTCGAGCTGGAAATTCTCATTATCAGTTCTCTGCATTGCCCTTTGGCTTATCTACTGCGCCCAGAGTATTCACAAAGGTTCTGGCTCCAGTGATAGCTTACTTCAGGTTAAAAGGAATTCAAATCTATCCTTACTTGGACGACTGCCTGATTCTGGCTCAAGAAAAGGAAGACCTTTTACAGCATTTGGAATTTGTGATAGCAGTGCTAAGATGCCTAGGGTATTCTGTGAACGAAATAAAGTCCAGTCTAGTACCCTCTCAAGACATGTGCTTTCTGGGTGTGAGACTGAATACAGCAGCCCAGATGGCCTTTTTAACCCCGGACAAACAAAAGAATCTTTCCAGTTACTTCCATCACCTATCTCTTCAGTCCGGGCTGACTGCAAGGACAGTCCTTCAAGCCTTAGGGTTCATGGCATCTTGTATTCTGGTGCTTCCCAATGCCAAACTGCATATGAGGAAGCTGCAATGGTATCTCAAAAATGTATGGACACAGCACTGCCAGGATTTGGACACTGTCATTCAAATAATACCTTGCATTCAAAAGGAATTTTTGTGGTGGGCTCAGGAATGTCACCTAAACAAGGGACTCTCTGTGACCCGGCCAGAGGCGAGTCAGATTCTAACGACAGATGCCTCAGACATTGCTTGGGGAGCTCATCTAAATGGAAAGTGGATACAAGACAAGTGGCCTGCCAGACTACAGCATCTACATATCAACATGAAAGAGATGTCAGCAGTCCAGTTTGCATTAATGGCTTTCAAGGAGTTACTTCTTCCAGGGCAGGTGTTGATTCTAACAGACAACACAACTGTCATGTGGTACATCAACAAACAAGGGGGAGCACATTCTTACCCGTTGTGCAGGCAAGCAATGATTTTATGGGAGACTGCACTCAGCTTGCAACTAACTCTTCAGGCAAGGTTTCTGCCGGGAGCACAGAACTCCTTAGCAGATGTGTTAAGCAGACAAATCATGGATCCCCACGAGTGGAAACTGGATCTTCATGTATTTCAAAAATTGACAGTGTCATGGGGAACTCCAGACATAGATCTGTTCGCTTCTCCACTAAACCACCAGCTGCCAAAGTCTTGCACAAAGGGGTTTCATCACACAGCTTGGAAAGTGGATGCTCTGTCTTTCAGTTGGAAAAATCTTCATGTGTATGCCTTTCCACCTCTGCCTCTTCTCCCAAAGGTGCTCCTAAAGGTCAGACAAGACAAGCCACGGATGATTTTAATAGCTCCAGATTGGCCTCGGCAACACTGGTACCCATTACTGAGGAGTCTGGTAAGGAAGCCTCCACACCTGTTGTCTCAGAGGGACGGTCACCTGCTCAATGTCAAGCTTCACTCTCTTCATCTCACAGCCTGGCATATTCTGTTTTGAAACACAGCAGGTCTCAACTTCCTCAACAAGTTTTAAATGTGATTATGGAAGCCAGAAGACCTAGTACAAGGAAAGGGTACGCAGAAAAATGGAAGAGGTTTTTATTTTGGAGTGCAGCAAACAATTTGGAGATTTCTGAGCCTAATTTGAGTGTGGCGCTTCAATATCTTACTGAGTTATTGGACAAAGGTTTGTCTTTCTCTTCCATTAAGATTCATGCTGCAGCAATTTCAGCTCACTATGATTGTGACCCACCATTGTTTTCGCATCCTTTGTTCAAGCAATTTCTTAGAGGGGCAAAGAATATAAGACCCCACGAGAGCTCCTACTCCTGCTTGGGATCTCAATTTTGTGTTGGAGAAACTTACTCTACAACCTTTTGAGCCTGCGGCTACTGCTGAATTGAAATACTTGTCATGAAAGACTGCTTTTTTGTTGGCCATTACTTCTGCAAGAAGGGTTTCTGAATTGCAGGCCCTTATGGCGGTAGAGCCTTTTTTGATTTTTCATAAGGATAGGGTATCATTACGCACTAATCCTTCCTTTATGCCTAAGGTGGTTTCTAGTGTGGCTTTAAACCAAACTATTCATTTGCCTACTTTTTATGCAGACCCCCAAAATAAAGGGGAAAAGATTTTGCACACTTTAGATGTACACAGGCAATTGCGTTATTATTTAAGCAGGACTAAGGATTTTAGGCAGTCTCAGCAGTTGTTTGTTTCTTTTGCTTTGAGTTCAGGGCAAGCCTGTGTCAAAACAAACTATTTCTAGGTGGATTAGGTTTTGCATTGCATTTTGTTATTCCCATCATGGCAAGGAGATTCCAGCTGGGATTAGGCCTCATTCCACTAGGGCTACTGCCACTTCAACAGCATTTCTAAGGGGGGTGGCAACTAAGGATATTTTGGAGGCTGCTACTTGGAGTTCAGTGCATACTTTCTCTAAGCATTATCACCTTCCTCTCTACTCTAAGTCTAGGGCTGGTTTTGCCACAGCTATTTTGCAAGGCATGTTGTCAGCTCCTGCTTCCTTATGATTTGCCAGCCTCCCTTACCTCTGCTTTGGGATTCTACCCAATAGTTAGGACTGCAGCAATGTGGAATGAAGAACATAGTACAGTTTTGTACCTACCATAAATGTAGATGTTCGAGGATCCACATTGCTGCAGTCCAATTTACCCTCCCTCCTTCCCCTCTGTGTTTAGGGGTGGTTGTGTAGGTGAGGTTATATTCTGGTAATTTTGTATTTATTGTACATATTTTTGGTGCAGGTATGTTTGGAGTTTTTGGTTTTGGCCTTGTCTTTTTAGGGTCTTCTGACATCTGGGGCAAGAAAAGACTGAGGATATGACGTCGGTCATGCGCATTAGTACCCTGACGTACTGACGTCAGTCTAATGCGCCCTGACCGACGTCAGCCATATACTTTGGTATTCGGGCCGACTGGACAGCGGACTACCCAATAGTTAGGACTGCAGCAATGTGGATCCTCGAACATCTACATTTATGGTAGGTACAAAACTGTACTTTAGGACAGGAAGAGCAAATTGGTTTATAGCTTGGATTTTGTTCCTAGATGTCAGTGTTGTTTTCAGGATTAATTTAAGTTTTCTGAAGTATTCCTTACTAAGTTTTATTCAAATTTGTTCGTGTTTTATTGTTGATCCATAATCAATTCCCAAATATTTATACACTCCTTCTTGTTGAAGTTCTTTTATATCACATTCTTGCCCCAAACTGATGTTTTCCTGGTGTTGCAGTTTTCCTGCTTTAAAGGTTGCTTTTGCACATTTATCAAGACCAAATGACATTCTTATATCATCTGAAAAAGTTTTGACTACTTGCAGTTGTGCTTTCTGTTCCTCATCTGATGAGCTGTATAGTTTTAAATCATCAACAAAGAAAAGATGAGAAGTCTTTACACTTTGTTGTTTTTTAGGAGTCAGATTATAGCCATGGCCTAAGCTGTAAAGTAGATAGCTTAATGGTTCAAGGGCAAGGCAGAACAGCAGTGGTGACAAAGAGTCACCCTGGAATATCCCCCTTTGAATTTTTAATCCCTGGGATAATAATTTGTCCTTTATCATGGCTTACTTACAAAGTGGTCTGCCACTGTTTCATGGTCACTGTAATGCAGTTGATTAGTGTAGGCTGTATCTTATACATTTTTAAGCATTCTTTTATCCATGAATGTGAGATAGTAGCAAATGCTTTTTTGTAGTCAATCCATGCCATACTTAGATTCTTCCCCTTTTTACAGTTCTCCATTATGACTTTATTTAACAACAAATGATCCTTTATTCCATATGACTTTCTTTTATTGCCCTTTTGCTCTACTGCCATAATTGAGTTTTCTTCTAAATGACTATAAACTCTGTCGGCATCAATTCCCGTGTATAGTTTATATGTTGTCGGAAGGCAAGTTATTGGTCTATAATTTTTAGGGTAGCTTTCAGGTATACTCTTAAGTAGGAGCATTGTTTTTCCTGTTGTTAACCAAGTTGGTGTCTGTTTGGGGTGTGCACATAAATAGTTCTTACTCGTGGTTAAATCTTTGTGCAAAGATGTTAATACTTTCAGCCAAAGTTAGGTACTGCATCTGGGCCTGGGATTTTCCAGTTAGAGGCTTTTCTTAACTTTGTTTCAGTCTCTCTGGCTGTTACTTCATCCCATTTCATATCCTGTACCTTTAAACCTCTTATTCTTTTTTTTAACTTCTTCTATCCATTTAGCATCTTTATGTTCCACAGGATCTTCATAGATACTTCTCCAAAACCTATCGATTCTTTTTTGGCAGTCTTTCAATTCCTTTTACCTTATTTCCCAGTTCTCTATAAAACATTTTTGGGTCATCAATAAATTGCTTATTTTGTACTTTTCCTTTATATTTATATTCATATCTTCTAAGTTTTTCCACCTGTGCTGACATTTTTAGTTTATTTGTGGTAGTGCATGATAGATCCTGGTCTGTTCTAATACTGTGCATTGATTTTATCACATCTATCTTTCTTAGTATTTTTGTTGATCTGTTCCCTCTTCTATAGTCTTCTAATAGTGACACTTCTAGTCTTAACTGCTTTATAGTTTTTGCTAGTTGATATTTCCATGATGGTATTCAATTTCTCCCCTTCCTTTCCCTCACTACCCTGTGTTCTAGTGGTAAAACTTTATCAGTTATTAATTTAGCTGCACAGTAATATATCTTGTTTACTTCTCTTATATTGCATGGATCTCTATGAACAATCCTAATTACTGTGTTCATTTGTTTTATCAGACTTCTGACATTTTGGGTTTTATTAACCTTCTGCAGTCTATTTCTTTCATTGATCTTGACATATGTGTCTATGTCTATTAAATCAAGCAATTATTCTCTTAGCTCATTTTCTTCCAAACTGTGGGCACAATGCACATCCCTTGTTTTCCAATTCCTGTGGGCATTCTATAGAAGATTCTATAGTATCTCCCTGTAGCACATTCTTTTCAATTTCATCCTGTGGTATCCGTTGCTCTATCATATGGTAACTCACTTGCATATCACTTCTCAGTATTGGCTGCTTCAGAGTTTCCACAGTTTCCTGTTTCTTCCTTTGCTGTCTAGCTTCAAGTGAACATTTATACTAGTTTCCTGTGAAAGGCTCCAAATTATCTTCATATGGCACCTGACCTAATCATATGTTAACTAAGTGACGTAAATGTAGTGCATGTTTAAACAACTAGTGCTGGAGGTTAACAGAGCAAGATTAAACAGGCAGCTTGTATACTTAACACAATGGCAGAAAAGACTTAAATCAGACTTTACAGACAAATGTACAAATTTGAATAGTGTCACTTAATACAGAGAACTTACTCTGAAGCCTAATGAGAGCTGATTTAATTAAACAATAAATGTACACAATACCTTGACTGAATGTAAAACAGACACGTGTACACATACACAAACACGTACAGAGTAAATTAATGGTTTACAGGGAGAAAAGAAGGGCTAGCACATTTAGCACCAAGTCAACTATAAAAGAAAGAACAACTAAAAGTGTCAAGGGAAATAAGAAATCATTATTCTTGATGATGTCACTATAAAATGGCACAACCTAACTTCTTATTTCCCAACAAATTGTGTAAATTTCTTTAGATTTTCACTGCTCATTACCACAAATACTAGATATGACAAAAACTTCACCCATGGCTCCATATCAGACTGAATTTTGGTCTCCAACCCAAGTAAATTTAGTGTAGCAGGCACCCTCCCCAGTACAGTAAATGATTACTTACCAGCATGTACTCAAAAAAACACTTCCCACATTTCCAAAGAATAGCACTTACAAGCTGATCCACAACCTTACTAAATTTGACCAGCTATCTTTCCTAAATACATTACAGTCTATAAAAAGGTCCATCCTACAGACCCTACCACTTGATGATGCAGAAATCCATTTCAACACTACATTCCTGACCATCCTCAACAGTAAAGCTCTCTTTCACTCAAAAAAGAATAAAAATCAGCCATGCTCAATGGTTAATAAAGGCAACAAAGCCACAGAGGAATAAAGCAGGAAAAGACTGGCTAAGCAATAAAACTACTTCTACACTCCAAAACATTATGCATCTCTGTAATCAGGTGAAAAGGCAAGTTATCATTGACAAAAACCCATCCTCCAAACTACCAACAAGACAACTCTAAACAATCCAGGACAACCATAAATTCAATCTTAAACCATGGAACTAAAAGCAACCCTAACCCACATCCTGAAAACTCACCTCTTCAAACTAACATTAATGAACTGTATAACCAACACATCCCAGACCATTAAAAACCCACATATAGCCTATATACAAAAAGCCCCAAATGCCATTCCAACACTTCCCCCTCAAAATAAATCTCCTGTCATCCATCTTCTCCTCAAATAGAGTCCTATCACAACTTCTCTACAAGCAGACCTAGGTTTACTCTACAAACAGTGCCTACAAATCACATAAAAAACTCATCAATAAACTCAAACCCATCTCAACCTCAGTGGATGACTTTCTAGCTGAATACCTTAAATTAGCTGCAGATGCCATAGCTTGCCTAGTCAGCATTCTCATCAATTAATCAATAACTGAAACAAGTGTCCCAACAATATGGAACAAAGACATAAAAATCAAGAGTACCAAACACAGAGAAGGCAGGTAAAAGACAGATAAAACCAATGTAACTTTAATAAATGTAAAATAAAGTTAAAATCATTGTCGTGGAGCTCAAGGATAAGTGCTATCGCCAAAAACCTTCATCAGATATACCATGAACTCAACAGACTGGTATTTAAATAAGTCATAAAGTTCCTTGTTACTAAAAGGACCAGTCATCTCAGAATTCATCTCCTAAGTCTCTGCCCTTTCAATATAGGTTTTAAGGGAACCATACCATTCATCCCTGGGGATTTGTCAGCTTGTAGGTTTGTGATCCATCTTAATGCAGCAGTTTCAGTCCTGTTTACTAAATCTCCTCCTCTTTGGCTCTCATTCACAAGTTCCAGTACCAAAAAATAGAATTTATGCCCAGGGTAGGCAAAGATATGTTGACTCAAAGCACTCAACAAAAAAAATAAATAATGTGCTATTTAAACAAATGGAATTTTCATGTGATTTGCAGTTGTGAAGACATTAAACAGAAGTACACTGAAATGTGGAATAAAGAAGTTTAATCGTGTGTGTGTGTGTGTGTGTGTGTGTGTGTGTTTATTATTTTGTTAAAGGAATGTCTTTATACTATTCTGATTATCTGAGTTACACTTTGCAGTGTTCAGTTATTAGGATGGTGTCATCAGTAGCGTGAGGCAATGCCCCATTTTCAGCATTGCTGATTGACAATGTAGCCTGATTGTCTTGGAATGTGTCCCAGAGTGGCATGTAACAAATTAAATTAATACCATTTCAAATAAAAGATGTACACAGATATTAAGAGAACAGCAAGTACGGACAAGTGAAAGTTACAGTATTCAAATATTTTAAGGCTAAGGAAATATAATCCTTTGTTAAATAAGAGAAATAAATTTAGTACATATTTAAGCCACAGAAAACTACAGTTGGAGGTTAAAATAGCAAGATTAACTAGAGAGCTAATAAACTTAACACTGTGAAGAAAAAGCTTAGATCAAACTTCATAGACATTTGTACAGACAAGAGTGGTATGCTGAGGCCTATTGTAAGCAGCTGTAAAGACGCAACAAATATACACAGGCCTTAGACACACACGTGCGCGCGTGCACAGAAAGAGAGAGAGAATTGTACATTTAGAAAACATGAGTGCTTTACTGGGGACAAACAACACATATTTACTAACAAATCAATCATGCAAGGAAGCTAAAATGTCTAATAGTGGTATTAGGAAATAATGAAAAATAATAAGAATACTGAGGAAGAAGCAAACTCGCTCAATTATGCATCAGAGGGATGCTGCCTGGAAAAAGTGGATCAGAAATAGAATTCCTCCCCTACTCCAACAGTACAAAGAACTTCAAAACTTGTGTAAAAAAACTACTCATAAAAGACAAAAAACTTTCTTTAGCTCCAACCAAGCCAACCCACACAACAACCTAAAAAAATGTTGGTCCGCAGTTAACAAAATTCTCTATCCTAGCAAACCTCCAACCACACCCCTTCTCTCTCAGTACTGCCACTGAGACTGCTGCACTTCTAAACAAACACTTCATAGAAACAATTCAAAAGCTAACTCAAGTCCCACTGCCTCTACTTTACCCATACCTCCCAATCCCTCTCCCCCCATTTCATTCTCCTTTCAACCAGTCTCTACTTCTTTCATCACATCACAACTGAGTAAACTTAAACCCTGCTCTCCCTCTGTTGATAAATTACCACCCCCACTTCCTTAAAATCACTGCCAAATCCATTGCTTACCCAGTCTCTATTCTTATAAATCACTCCATTACAGAAGCCCTTGTCCCAGACACTTGGAAAGCCTTCTTCAAAATACTTCTCCCCGAAGGTGGTAACTTCACTGACCCATCCAACTACCATCCCATCGCAATACTCTCCCCACTTTCCAAAATTTTCAAAACATCTGTCCACACCCAACTACTTAAACACCTGCTTGACAACAATCTTCTAACTCCCACTCAGCATGGATTTAGACCCCACCACAGCACATCTACAGCACTACTCTCATTCACCCAAACTGTAGCAAAAGCCTGTGATAATAACCACCTAGTTTCCTGTCTATTCCTTGATCTCGCCAAGGCCTTTGATACAGTTTCTCACCCCATAATGATATCTAGACTTTCTGATCTCCATCGCTGTACCCCAGTTATAAACTGATTCTGTAGTTGCTTATCTAACAGACAACAATCTATACGCTGGCACTCTATTACCTCCCCATTTCTACACATCAACACAGGCATCCCCCAAGGCTCTATCTTAGGTCCCCTGTTGTTCAATAATTTTACAAACAAGCTACACACTGCTACCAAGCTTTCTAAACTCTTAGAATATGCCGATGATTCAACCCTTATCTCCACTGCCCACAACATTCCAGAACTCCCTGCCCGCACCCAAGACACCTTCACCTCCATCGAAACCTGGCTCACCAATAACCAACTAATACTAAATCCCAAAAAAGCTAAGCTTTCACTGTTCCTGCCTAAAACAATGGTACATCTTAAAGCCTCCTTCTCAATTACCTCACTTAACAATACTATCATCACACCAGAACTCTATACTAAACTATTTGGTGAAACTATTGATGACGCACTAAAATTTGACTTTCACATCAACCAGTGCATAAAAAAAACAAAAAAACTATCAAAAACTTGGACTTCTGTACCGAAATCATAAACTTCTCTCTCCCTCCACTAAACTTTCCCTTGCTATGTCTCTTCTCTTACCCTGTCTTCTATATGCAGCCCCAGTCCTTACAAACCTTCGGTCATCTTTCCTCTCTAAATTAGAACAAACTTACCAGAAACTAGCTAGATTCGCCTCCAATCTACCAAATAAATCCCACCACTGCCTTGCTCTTTAGTCTTTATTATGGCCTGAATTTAAAAAAACAACTTCTTCCACAACTACACATAACACACACTGTACTCTATAACCCCACTTCCTGTCCTTCCATCTCTAACATCGTATCACTCTATAACCCCACTTGTCAGCTTTGCACATCTGATAAACATCTTCTAGATATCTACAAACCCACTAAAAACATAGGCAAGTCCCTCTATAAATTGTCTGTCACTCATTCCCGGAATGCCCTTCCCCTCAATATCAGAAGTATCCTTCATAAAGCCCAATTTAAACTCGAGCTTAAAAAATAACTACTAAACACATGGCCTTGTCCTACCTGAAATCATACTGCTCTCATCCTAATTTCTTATTCTTTACCCTAAGCATGTACCTTATTTTTTCTACTTATCTCTCTAATATTTGTTTTACTTCTCTACACTACTCCGTCTCTTGTAAATACTAATGCACATGGAGTGTCTAGCCATTACCTGTATATATTTTGACATTGAATTTAAAAATGTTATGTACCTGATTTTTCCACATCTTGAACAAAACTATGTAAAATGTGATTCCAGTTTCACAGTGTATAACAACTTGAAATGTTATCATTGTAAAGATAACTATTTTTCTGTGATATTTTTTTGTAATACTTTTGTGATATTGTTACTTGTATCTGGAGCTTTCCTCCTCGGGTTTCCACTGAAAATGGGCCCCCTGGCGCAGTTGGACTAACCCAGTTAACAGATGACAATAAAGAAAGAAAGAATGGCAGAAAAAAGTAGGGAAGAGCATACTAGAAGCTGCCTTTATCAAAACTGACATTACTAACTTAGGTAAATCACAGTAAAACAAAAATAAAGTAGCAGCAAACAGCTGATTATACTTAGCCTCTGCTGCATTTTCATACCTTGAATCGGTCTTTCAAGTAGTAACTTTAATTTTTTCTTTGCTTAAGAATCATATACTGAAGAGGATATCATGACATTAGCATCAGTGCTTGATTCAAATAAAGGAAAAAGCAAGCCATTTAAATAAATAAGAAACATTATTCTGGGGATAAATTTTAAATATTAACATTAATATTTTTGCATATTTTGATGTGGAACTTCATTAGTCTAGTATATAAGTATCAAATGATTAAACACTTTCATTGTGTAAATGTTACAGTGATAGTTTTTTTTTCAGAAGGAAGCAGTCACAGTATATTCTAGACATATATTTCCTTACTGTAGCAATATAGGTAACATCTATCATATGCTGATGTGGACATAAAACAAACTGAAATGTAATAGTTATGTTTTCAAAGGAAGAAAATTAATTTTACTGATTGATTTGATCGTAATTTATTTATCCGGGAAAGTCCAACTCGGAACAAAGCTAATTTTCAGTGGAGGCCCAGGGAGAAATGTTCCAGAAGCATGTCTTTGTAATCTGGGAGGAAACCCGCACAAATGCGGGGAGGACATGCAAACTTCCTACAGAAGGCACTCCAGCTGAGAATCGAACTGGAGAACCTCTTGCTTTGAGGCGACAACGCGACCACTGTGCCATCCGATTCTGTAGTTGGTATGCAATACTGAGATGGGTCTTTAATGTGAAATTGTGTCTCTAGGCTGATTTCACTCTAAACAATTTTAGCTGTTTCACTGAACTGGATATATCCCCCAAGAACTCCAGATGGCTACATCCTAATGATAAAGTCTGGAACATTCTAAAAACGTGAATGAAAATAGAGAGAAGACCATCTAAGCATGCAGATTAATAGATTTTTACTTTTTGATTGCTTTACAAATTTCCTCATGATGAAGGATTGCCCAGCATTTTTCTTAAGGTTATTGTATGACCACGTACCACTTCTTAAATATATCTTAACTGTTTACTGTTATACATTTGATAATTAGTTGCACAATTAATAATAAGTCTAAATTCCATACTCTGGAGATTTTAATAGATATGCCAAAATAGGCTTTAATGTATGTTTTGCTAAGTTCTGCTTATAGGTACTGAATGAAAAAGATGGATTGCAGTGTGGACAAACCTCTATATGTGATGCATGAGGGCCTACCCCCTTCCCCCTTTTACATATCAAATTTTCTTTAAAAGACAGTTTGGGATTTTTATTTCAGTCTTTGGGCATCATTATTTTCTATTTCGATATTTAGAAAAGAATGAATAAAAGTTGGTTCCTTCTAATATCTGATTTTCTGCAATGGACATTTGACAGAAGTCTGCAAAACGATTAATTACACTTTTAAATGAGATGTTTTTCTTCATTCCATGCTTATTTTGGTGTTAATAGCAAGCCTTGGGGACATCTGCCATGCAGCAAATTAAATGGTGTAAATCCATTTGGGTTTGCAGTACTTATGGCTAAGATAATGTGGAAGCAGTTGGTTCCACTTTCTCCCATCTATTTCTGTAGCCTTCTGTAATTTAGATTTTAGAATTTTTATCAAAGCACTGAGCTAACCAAATTGTTTAAGGGTGGTATGTAGATGTCCTTATCTGTTTCACTTTTAAAAAAATGTCAAAGTTCATGCATTACTTTGGACATGCATGGAGTGCCTTTGTCAGTAAGAATTTCTCACGGAATTCCCACACACAAAAAAAGAAGCATTAGTTCTTTTACTAAGGCCTTTACATTGACTCTTTGTAAAGTACTACATCAGGAATTTTCACTGCATAATCAGCAATTACTAGAATATACTGATGGCTTCTCTTCACTTTTACAGGTGGACCCACAATGTTCATTGCTGTGCATTTAAACTTAGCATCAACATGGTGTCAAATTTTTTTAAATCCTGAGTTGGGTGTCGGCTTTTCACAAGTGGCACAAAAATTCTTTCTGTGTTCTTTGTCTTACGTGGCCACCCAAACTTTGGCTATGTACTAACTTTATAACGAAGGTTTCAATAGGTCTTGGAAGTAATAACAGGATCAGGGTCTGGTCTTTATCTTGGAAGTAATAACAGGATCAGTGTCTGGTCTTTATCTTGGAAGTAATAACAGGATCAGTGTCTGGTCTTTATCTTGGAAGTAATAACAGGATCAGTGTCTGGTCTTTATCTTGGAAGTAATAACAGGATCAGTGTCTGGTCTTTATTGTCAGTTACCTGTAGAGTGGTTACTTTCCCTTTTCAAAGAATGGGTACGGAGTGGGTTTGTTTTGTTCATTTATATTTTCATCTACTCTTTCTATATTCTCTTTCTCTGTCTCTACATTGTATACTGTCTTCTAATGGGCCTTTTCGAAAATGATATGACCTTTATGGAAGTAAGCCAAACTAGCATTGCTTTCACTGGTATGTTTATGTGAAGTAGAGGACACAGCCTCTTCCCCTATAAATGTAGTTACAGGCTTTTCCCTTTTATCAATTCTTCCTCTAAAAAAAGGTAACTCATGAAAATAATTTCCTTGCACAGCAGATACCAGAAATTTCCGTTTCTCTCCTTTAGTGTTATTTCATGTTGTTGTTAGCCTTAGAGTCCTGATTCTGTTTTTGGCTGGCTCTCTGTTTTGATGTGGCAAGGAGAAGCTTAGGGCTGTGTTCAGGTTCCCCCTTCCTTCTTTCTTCAGTATGAAAGTCATTGTTTCCTCAGTTTCTGCATCAATTCCTCTTAGTGTACTCAACTATATGTCCTTCACTGTCAGTTTCTATAACAACTTTTGCACTGATTTAACTACTGGAATCTTTGGTATGAATAAACATTTCTGTAAGTCTCCACACCAACTTATCTTGCTACTTTAACAACTTGAATTTTTAGGTAAGGATTAGCTTCCCTGTCAGACTCCACACTGTTTTCTAGTAATACTTTAACAACTGGGATCATAACATCATATTTATCTTGCTGTATCTTTTATCACAAGAAATCTGGACAAAGCCAAAAGTAATGGGCTGAGGCCCCAAAAATAGAGACAATTTTAAACATTGCTTTTATAAACTTAGAACGTTGCTGGAATAAAAGATTGTATGTTAGAATGCATTTTCAGAAGAATATGAAGTATAAAACTCAAATGTCTGTCATTATTTAGAGACAGCAATGATTTGCAAGAAAACCACAAATTTTATGAGGAACATACCAAAAAATGAGTCAAGAATCTGGACATTCTGCGAAAATCTGGACAGAACATCTTTTCTAGCTGCAAGTTGTATGCCATTTTCTTTACTGTGCTTCATTTTTCTGGTAACGTGGCTGATTGAACCACCCCACATATCTCCCACAGTTTTTTAAACTGGGAACATTCTTGGCCTGTTATTACATTATGCGTTAAGATGGGCACTATAACTACAGGGTGTAATACTTTATCTCAAATAAGCTAATTTTTCCACTTGTGTAACAGTGTATTCTGTCTCCATGCACATACATCAACTTATTTATTGATTACTAGTGGTTTTATACTTGCAAACATATTGCAATTTAACTAATATAATCCTGCACTGTGAATCCAGCAATTCCTGCATTTCATTTTCTTCATCTTCAATATTACATTTGATCAGTATAATAATAGCAGAGAGACAGAAAGCAATTTCTACACATCTGGTAATTAAAAGTCAACATTATCACAGTCCAGAGGTTCACATTTTGTATGCATGCTTGTAGACATGATTTATTTGATAGCATTTACAGTTTGTACAGGTACAATATTGTCAATAAATGTGCAGAACTTATGCCCTTTTCTAGAACATTTAAAACATACCAACTCAGATGGTGACAGTTTTTTTTTCTTGTCTGCAGGCAAAACAATATTCTTAAGTGAGGACTTGTTATTAACCCTTGGTGCATGATTGCTGATGTCTGCTGGTGCAGGCTAAGAAGATATTCATCAGTGGTCATGTGCCTTTGCACCAAGTCCTCAAATCATTTTATCATTTTTCATGAACATAGTAGCCACAATTCATTTCACATGGAGATTTAGCTTCAAAAGAAAATTCAAATCCAGTACAGCAATCACATTTCCTTCAGGTAACCCTTTAAATTGCTACGAGAACCTTTTCCAGAATAAATTCTTATAGGTGCACAGGATTTAACAGTTCTACAGCTCACCAGTTTCTACTATGATGACTGACTAGAGCACAGCCTCATTTAGGCACAGTTCCCAAACTACAAAATATTTTCAGATAATGAAGCACAAGTTCCTTCCACTTTAACAGATAGCATTTACGCCTTGGCTGTTAAGCAGCCAGCTAGAAATTTCAGTCCCCCAGCAGAATGTATATTTCTGGATGGGGAAAAGGAAACACTCAAGCTGGTAGCTTCACAAAATTACACTGTTCTTCTGGGGGGTAATAAAGAAACACAAATAGAGCACTTTCAAGTTAAATTAATCCGTTTTCTTCCATCCTGCTTCTAAAATCACAAGCATACCCATCATTGGTCACCTACAAACCACTTCTCAGGAATCAGCTTGGGATTAGTGCTTTTATTTTTCTCCTGGTGGAAGAAGGAGCAAAGAGGCATTACTGCCTAGCCTTTCTAGAGACTATCAATCAGTGGAAAGCCTGAAGTCTGCTTTTCAGGGACATTTTAGAATTAGTGCTATTGCTTTTGCTCCTCGTGAGAAAAGGAACACAGAGACATTGATTCATAACTGTCTTTGATTGGGCAGTGTATATTGGACCTCCCTAACTGGTTTAGTTTAGGATCATTATGCAGCTTAGGTCCTTTGCACTGAAATGCTGAACATGCTATCCAGGACATCTACCAGAAGAAGGATGCAACAAGTCTATACACTCGTTTCACATTTGGGATGTCACTGCTGTTACCAAACAACCTGTCACCTACTTCAGATTGGGATTAGTGCTGTTGTTTTCCTTCTGGTGAAAGAAGGAGCAAAGGGCCATTGATTCCTAGGTGACTGTAGCTGAGATGAGACCAACACTAGTGGTGGATGGTTAGTAGCCAATAGGTAAATAACCACTATCATTTTCCAAACCTAATTCTGTCTTTTCACGAAATACTGGTAGATTAACCACTATCTGATTTAACCTGACTTCAGATTATCATCCTAAACATTTTATCCATAAATCTTCACAGTCTTCCATAGTAGTGTCCCTCCAGCCCTTGAATACTACGACCAGCCATTGTCCTCCACTCCCAGGTAACATGGCTTAACTGTCTGCTATCACGCAATCTGTAACCAGACTCATGGCATTAGGTGTTCTGAAGCAGTGCAGCAACTGCGTTATGCTTACTGACCGTTCACTACTTCTGTCAATTGATAGCACAACTTGTGAGATGTGTAAATATTTAAGAAACATGGAGACAAACCTCTTGCATCAGCCGAATATCAGTAAACATCATGCTTCCACAATACCACATCAGTCACAGCACACTAGTAAGTCTATAACTTTTGTTGAAGCTATAAATAAAAAAATTCCAAAGCCTCCTAGGACAAACTAGGAGGCTTTGGCAATTTTTTTCCTTTATAGCCTCAACATAAATTATAGACCAGTTCAACAGACCAGGTAACATCTGCTCCTTCTTCACTTCTACATACTGCAACTCCTCACATATCACCCAAGAGTCACCAGGAAAACAGGCCTACACCTGCTGACCGTATAGTGCTTTTTTAGGCAGACTCTCCATACAGGGCATTACATAGCAAACTGAAACCTATATTTGAACAACATCATAGTGGTATTACCCAATGCTAGGTGTCTAAACAGAACTTGAGGCCCTCCTGCAACTCAAACACATTCATATCTGCATAGTTATTGAAACATGGTTTCAGTGCAATGACAGCACTTTCTTTATACCTGGGTTTAGCACATATTATGCCTTCAAGTCCTTGGGAAAATGCAGGGGAGAATCTGTATTTGTTAGAAAAGCCTGTACATCATGACAACCCACCCACAACTCTAACTCAGAGCTCTAAGAGATCCAAATCACCCTTAAGTCCAACTATTACTTTATTGCTAGGTATGGATCCCCATCAGTGTCCTATAAAGATCATGCAAATTACCACTGAGACATTAAATATCAAACCTTATACATTTTTGCTTAGGGAATTCAGTTATCCAAGCACTGAACAGCACACTTGCACCCCTAAAAATGTTTCATATACACTGGTAATATCAATGCACTGGAGCAAATTGTAGAACTATTCATTAGAAGATCTAATATCCTTGACGTTGTCCTTACCAACCTAGCCCCTCCCTGTACCCCATCACACATCTACTCATCTCATATTAAATTGGACCACAAATCAGTTCCCTTCTCTGCCAAGCTTAATGGTAACAGCCACCCCCCCCCCATGAAACTATTCTTTCAGACTTCTCCAGTGCCACAGACAGTGGTTTGTGGGAGACCTATGTAAAATTCCCAACAATTCTCTTCGAACGGTCCAAACAGAGAGAACTCTCACAATCACCTCCAATTTTTACCAGCATTTAAACATTTGCAGAAAAAGGTCTGTGTCTACTCACCATAAATATAATGGCAAATTCAAGGATAAACCTGAAATGCTGAACATGCTATCCAGGATATCTACCAGAAGAAGGCTGCAAAAAGTATATACACTCGTTTCACATTTGGGATGTCACTGCTGTTACCAAACAACCTGTCACCTACTTCAGATTGGGATTAGTGCTGTTGTTTTCCTTCTGGTGGAAGAAGGAGCAAAGGGCCATTGATTCCTAGGTGACTGTAACTGAGATGAGACCAACACTAGTGGTAGATGGTTAGTAGCCAATAGACAAATCACCACTATCATTTTCCAAACCTAATTCTGTCTTTTCACGAAGTACTGGTAGATTAACCACTATCTGATGTAACCTGACTTCAGAATATCATCCTAAACACTTTATCCGTAAATCTTCGTGGTCTTCCATAGTAGTGTCCCTCCAGCCCTTGAATACTATGACTAGCCATTGTCCTCCACTCCCAGGTAACATGGCTTAACTGTCTGCTATCACGTTATCTCTAACCAGACTGATGGCATTAGGTGTTCTGAGGCAGTGCAGCAACTGCATTATGCTTACTGACCGTTCACTACTTCTGTCAATTGATAGCACAACTTGTGAGATGTGTAAATATTTAAGAAACATGGAGGCAAACCTCTTGCATCAGCCGAATATCAGTAAACATCATGCTTCCACAATACCACATCAGTCACAACACACCAGTAAGCCCATAACTTTTGTTGAAGCTATAAAGAAAAAATTTCCAAAGCCTCCTAGACAAACTAGGAGGCTTTGGAAAGTTTTTTCTTTATAGCTTCAACATAAATTATAGACCAGTTCAACAGACCAGGTAACATCTTCTCCTTCTCCACTTCTACATACTGCAACTCCTCACATATCACCCAAGAGTCACCAGGAAAACAGACCTACACCTGCTGACCATATAGTGTTTTTTTAGGCAGACTCTCCCTACAGGGCATTACACAGAAAACTGAAACCCACATTTGAACAACATCATAGTGGTACTACCCAATGCTAGGTGTCTAAACAGAACTTGAGGCCCTCCTGCAACTCAAACACATTCATATCTGTGTAGTTATTGAAACATGGTTTCAGTGCAATGACAGCACTTCCTTTATACCTGGGTTTAGCACATATTATGCCTTCAAGTCCTTGGGTAAATGCAGGAGAGTATCTGTATGTGTTAGGAAAGCCTGTACATCATGTCAACTCACTCACAACCCTAACTCAGGGCTCTAGGAGATCCACATCACCCTTAAGTCCAACTGTTACTTTATTGTTAGCTTTGGATCCCCATCAGTGTCCCATAAAGATCATGCAAATTACCATTGAGACATTAAATATCAAACCTTATACCTTTTTGCTTAGGGAATTCAATTATCCAAGCACTGAATAGCACATTTGCACCCCTAAAAATATTTTATAGACACTATTAATATCAATGCACTGGAACAAATTGTAGAACTATTCATCCGAAAATCTAATATCCTTGACCTTGTCCTTACCAACCTAGCCCCTCCCTGTACCCCATCACACATCTACTCATCTCTGGTTAATTTGGACCACAAATCAGTTCCCTTCTCTGCCAAGCTTAATGGTAGCGCCCCCCTCCCTCCCCCATGAAACTATTCTTTCAGACTTCTCCAGAGCCACAGATAATGGTTTGTGGGAGACCTATGCAAAATTCCCAAAATTCTCTTAGAACGGTCCAAACTGAGAGAACTTTCACAATCACCTTCAATTTTTACCAGCATTTAAACATCTGCAGGGAAAGGTCTGTGCCTACTCACCATAAATATAATGGCAAATTCAAGGATAAACCTTGTATTAAAAATGCATAATAAAGTAAGGAAAATAATAAAAAGTTGTAAGAGATCCCTATCCTTCTACCTCAAAACCGCATTGAAACATGCCAGCAAACAACTATTAGTAAATGAAAAACAGAGTATAAACTTAAAGTTGCTACAAATACTAAAGAAAACTACAAATCTTTCTTTAGCTATGTCATGAAATTAAGAAATAATGTTCAACGATACACTGAGCTCTTCCATAGTAATACCATTCTTTACAATCCCCAGGATATAGCTATTAGCAGATAAATTTAGGGTTAGTTTTATCATACCTATCAATGTTATTGTGCACACTATCCCTGAAAATGTAATGTCCTTGTAATCACCTTTGGAACAAGTCTTAGAATCCCGGTAAAGGCTAAAATAAATGTTTTTGTGAGACCATATAGGATGCATTCTCATCAGTGCCAAATATGCACTATCCAAGCCTTTACTTAAACTGATCAACCTCGGCCTATCCACAGGGATTATCCTAGCTGCCTGGAGAATAGCCAGTGTTACTGATCTGCACAAAGTAGGCCAATCAGCCTCACCAGCCTTATATGCAAAGCTATGGAACTTATTATAGCAGAACTCATTTATGGAGACACAGGCAACTTAACCGATCTAAACTCTACTTCAGTGTGAAGAGTAGATCCTGTCTCCAGAACCTAGTATACTTGTTTGAAAGGTTTACAGAGGCTGTAGATAGTGGTTACACTGTGCATTATGCTTATCTTTATAGATGAATAGATTGTTACTAGGCCAATAACCCAGGAGGCCATTCTAAGCTATCCACGTTTTCCCAAAAGAATAATGATGTCCTGTATCCAAAGAGGACATTGAGGACCAGGCATGTATAAGCTACCTCTGTCCATAAGGGGCATGGGTGCCAGGCCCAGTGTAAATTTCCTATTCCACATTCACGGTCTATATTGCAGTTAAATTGGGTAATAGATGAACTCAGCTTCACATAGATGGGAAGCCTATTCCATAGGAGGGGCAGATTCTGGAAAATATATCTGTCTCTCCAATATGTTCTGTTTAAGTCACAGACAAAATTCAGGTCCCTAGACCTTGTATTTCTGGTACTGTTTGACTTACAAATATTTATTTATTTTACATTTCTTAACCAGGATAGTCCAACTGGGTGTAAGCCCATTTTCAGTGCAGGCCCGGGGAGAAAAGCTCCATAAATACAAATTACATACACATAAATATAAAATGAACAACTACAATAATATAAAAAGAAAAAATACAAATGAGCAATTGGCATCTTAGATATAGCATCAAAATTATAGAAATAAGACATGTAATACGATATAAGAAAAAAATTGTATAAGAAGAAATGAGTTGTTTAGTTTATTAGAAAGTATTAACACAACAATATCCAAACTCAGTCCACCAATACCACAATTAAAGCAAAGAGTTCAAGAATCCACTGGTATGATGAGACGTAAAATTATCTGGATAAAAGCAATTTTATTAAAAACTTAAAACGGTTAAGCGCTTTCATCTATTATCATATAGACTTCATCAGAACCATACATTAAAATTTTCACACTCTTAAATAGACACATCTAACATTTAAAAATTAATTCCACCAATCCCAATGCATTTTCTCCTCCATCAATTTAAAAGGTCCTTGAAGCATTGTCAAAATACAAGTTTTCCAACCATAATTTACATACATAGTCCTTTACTAGCAATTGATATACCATATATCTTGTGAATGAACATCTACATATATACTATAAAATGAAATAAAATAAAATAAAATATATTACAATAAACTTTAATGTGTTGTCCTATTCTTAATACTACTTGCTAAGACAAATAATCATACTTTAGCTTGTAGTATAGGTTTAATAGAGATGTACTCATTAATGCCAGGTGGAACAGTAGCATTTAACAAAATCTGCCTCCTAGCTTCTTTCTCCCCCAAGATATATTTAGTACTGCCGCCTCTCTGATTGACTTGTACCAACTCCAATATGGCAAACTTAAAAGTACTACACCCACTACTATCCCTAACATGCCTATACAAGGCATTGTTATCATCCTTCCTTTTTATAGCATATAAATGCTCATATATTCGATCCTTTAAATGTCTCCCTGTTTGTCCTACATAGAAACTGGGACAAGATGTACATAGGACAAAATATATGAGATTTTTGCTATAACAATTGCCTTGGCAAAAATGTACTACGCTTCTACTAATATTGTGCACCTGTACGTGAGCGTCCTCTATTATTGCCCCACATTGGTTACAATGACCACATTTCCTTGTACCAGTACGATTTACTGTGGTCCTAATACTATTCTTTTCAAATTTCCTCTTCAAATTGGTTCCTATACTATTAACGAACCTTGGTTCCATCCCTACAATGGAAAATACTTTGTCATCACCCCTTAAAATATTCCAATTATTTTTAATAATATTTTTTATATCCTCTGTATATCTACTATATGGTAGAACACATGCCGTATTATATACACATTCCTCATTACTTGTATTATTACTATCTGTATTGTCAAATGGCATACCTAATAATGGTTTGTATCTGGTACCCCAATGTTTACTTACATAACCTATAGCATCTTTTATAACATATTCAGGCTATCCCCTTTCCCTAAACATAGTGCCTATAGTATTCAATTCCTGTAACATTTCACCATGTTCAGATGTCATCCGGGCCGCCCAGATACATTGACCCTTCACAATATTATTCTTTAATCTAACAGGATGACAACTATTATATTCCAAGTAGGCATTGCTAAAGGTCTCTTTTCTAAAAATATTAGATTTGAATCCACTAGGGGTTAAGGAAATGTAGGTATCTAAGTACGCTATACTTTCCAAGCTGTACTGAAATGTAAATCTCAAATAGGAAGTGGAATTATTAAGATACTGAATAAACTGTGGGATGTCCTTGATGTCCCCATCCCATATTATAAAGACATCATCTAAATAACGGACATATCTTTTAATCCACTGCATAAATCTACCATTAAATATAACTTCATGTTCCCAATCCAATAAGACCATGTTGGCATATATAGGGGCACAGGCAGTTCCCATAGCCACACCTGTACTCTGTCTGTAGTATTCACCCGCATGAAAAATAAAATTATGATCCAAAACCAGACTCATGAATTCTTCTATTAATTTTATTTTATCCCATGAAAAATCTGTGTATTTTCTAATACTACAAACAAATCTCTCCATCCCTTCATCCCTAGGGATACACGTAAATAAATATTTTACATCTATGGTAAGTAATACCAAATTGGGTTTCCAAACAGATGGTGATAATCTACCTAGGAAATACCACAAATCTTTCACCAAATGTTCGACCTTAGAACAGATGGATTTAAGCCATAGATCTGTTACTTTCCCATAAGGGAAAGTTTTAGACCTACTACCTGAAATAATGGGTCTAAACGGTGGATGTTCTATATTCTTATGTATTTTAGGTATACCTATGATAATGGCTACAATGGGAAAATCTACTTTTAAAAATTGATATAACTCCAGATCTATTCTATACTCTAGCAAAAATTCTTCCAGATAAGCATCTATTCTACTATAGGCTATATTTACCTCATTAATAGAAGATACTTCATAATGTTCAATATCATGTAATATTACCTGAATTATTAGAAAGTATGTTTACCTTTTAGTCAGGTAAGTATACAAAAGAAAGAGGAGAGGGGTTAGAAGGGTGGAATAAATCAGGTAAGTCAGGAGAGGTACATGGGATGGGGAATAAAATATACAGGGAAGAAGCTATCCTGGGTTAATACAGGAGCAGGTCCAGTTGCTATATAGAAAGTATTTTAGGTGTTTTTTGAATAGAGAGATATCTGTGATGTTTAAGATATGCTGGGGAATAGTGTTACAGATTTTAGAGATGTGAAGGGAATAGAGTGAGAGAGGAGTTGTGGTATTGTATGAGGAAGTCGGGAGTGTCAGAGAAGTCTGTAACAGTGGTACAGGATATGTACGAGGGTAGTGTGACAGTGGTGAGGTCTGCAGTGGGAGTGATGGATGCGTTTAAGGTGGAGGTGGGATTACATCGAGGTTCAGCTCTGAGCCCTTTCTTATTTGTAATGGTGATGGACAGGTTGACAGATGAGATCAGACAGGAGTCCCCGTGGACTATGATGTTTGCAGATGACATTGTGATCTGTAGTGAGAGTAGGGAACAGGTAGAGGAGACCCTGGAGAGGTGGAGATATGCTCTAGAGAGAAGAGGAATGAAGGTCAGCAGGACTAAGACAGAATATATGTGTGTGAATGAGAGGGAGGATAGAGGAATGGTGAGGATGCAGGGAGTAGAGGTGATGAAGGTGGATGAGTTTAAATACAGTTCAGAGTAATGGTGAGTGTGGAAGAGAGGTGAAGAAGAGAGTACAGGCAGGATGGAGTGGGTGGAGAAGAGTGTCAGGAGTGATTTGTGACAGACGAGTACCAGTAAGAGTGAAAGGGAAGGTCTACAAGAGGGTAGTGAGAACAGCTATGTTATATGGGTTGGAGACAGTGGCATTGACAAAAAGGCAGGAGTCAGAGCTTGACGTGGCAGAGTTGAAGATGTTAAGACTTGTACTGGGTGTGACGAGGATGGACAGGATTAGGAATAAGTATATTAGGGGTCAGCCCAGGTTGGAAAGTTTGGAGACAAAGCCAGAGAGACAAGATTACATTGGTTTGGACATGTGTTGAGGAGGGATGCAGAGTATATTGGGAAAAAGATGCTAAGGATGAAGCTGCCAGGTAACAGGAAAAGAGGAAGGCCTAAGATAAGGTTTATGGATGTGGTGAGAGAGGACATGCAGGTGCTTGGTGTGACAGAGCAAGATGCAGAGGACAGGAAGAAATGGAAACAGTTGATCTGCTGTGGTGACCCATGATGGGAGCAGCTGAAAGAAGAAGATGGGAAAAGAGTTAATCCCCAGGCTTATTGTTGCTTTTGGAAACTTGTAAGAGTGTTTTATGTATAGAACAGAGTTGCTGAGTATGTGTGTAAGGTTGGATTAGGTGTTGCAATGCTGGGATTTTGTCTGGCTGGTACACTAAATGGTGAGTAATAATGAGTTGGGTATAGCTCATGTGTTGGGGGAGTTCTAACCAATTCAATTATCGTAAGGAGGAGCAATGGTGAGACCTGTGTGGAGAATTGGTGGCAAACCTAGCTATTTTGTTACAGCAGGATTCAAGTTTGGAAAGTTCAGTTTTGCTAAGTGTGGTAAAGATTAGGGAAGCGTAGAATAGAGTAGATAGTAGGTGAGTTCAGGTGATATCCAATCTGGCTTGGTTTGTAAGAAATAGCTTAATCTGGTAGAGAGAGCCAAGTTTAATATGTGTTTTTTAATGGATTGAGAAAGGTAAATGTCGAATTTCAGTTTGTTATTAGTGATAACACCTAGCAGCTTAGTTTGTGAAGTAGAGGTTATGAGCATGTTGTTAGAGGAGTATATATGGAAAGAGGTTGGAGGCATGAATGATTTGTTGGGGAGGAAAAGCATGAGCTTAGTCTTGCTTGGATTTAAAATAAGAATAGATTTGTTTAGCCAAGATTCTACTTGTAGCATATATGCAAGAGATTCATAAGTGTAGGATTTGTGGGTGCCTTGTAACCCAGGCTGGATCACCCTTCAGCAATCTATAGGAGACTGAGAAGAGGGAAAGTGCTTTAAGGCACTCTGCATAAGACAGGTTTGTTATGTCTTGTATTTTTGTTATAAGGAACCTCTGAGGTTGCTCTAGTTGCTGCACATGCCTGTTCATGTACATACAGAAGGGAGCATTGTACTCTATAATTGGTCTGATAAGGGAAGAGTACAGTGGAATAATGACCTCTCTGGATCTATATGCCATGCCCTTACTTATAAGTTGTGAAACATAAAAGGATTTCCTCACCACTGTGGCCAAGTGGTGGTTGAAGGTATGGCTACCCAGATCCCTGACCACTAGGTCAGCTCTTAGGGGTGTATTAACAGCATGGTAATTAGCCAGGGTGGTTGACTTCCCAAAGGGAACAATTATGAATTTCTTAGCATTGAGTTTAAGACTATGGCTTTGGAAGCATTTGTTAGTCAGAGATAGGCCTTCCTGAAGAATGCTAGTGTCTGCTGGGCAGTCAGTGATAACCCCCCCCCATCTTGCAATTATCTGCAGATTTAGTCAGCCATAAACCTTCAGCTTTTGCTTCCACCTCAGGGAAATAGATAGCAAAAAAGGAGCAGGCCTACTACCGAGCCCTGGGGTACTCCACTATTGACTAGCCTTTTGATATTTTGAACTCGTGAGTTCTATCACTGAGCCAGTTGACTTTCCAGTGGGTGATAAAAGGGCTTATATCTAATTTAGTGAGCTTGTCTATAATGCCTGAGTGTGGTATTGTATAAACAGCCTTAGCCAGGTTAAGGTAAGCTGTGTGCACAGTCTTGCCCTCATTCATTACTTTGGTGACCCTCTCAAAGAAGAGCACCAGACTTAATAGCCATGGCCTTCCTTTAATAAAGATGAGCTGTAATGGATCCAGCATTTGCAAGTTAGCTATATCATTGTTTATCATGTCCATGATGATTATTTTCATGGCCTTACATATAAAGCTGGTCAGACTTATGGGTCTGCAGTTACCCAGATCAGTAGTTAGACCTCCTTTGTGCAGAGGAATGACTGTAGCCATCTTCTATTCCTTGGGCACAAAACCTGGCTGTAGGCTCCTGATGAAAAGTGGTTCAAGTGGACCAGAGAGGTCATGTTTCACACTATTTTGTAAACATCCTGGGATGTTATTGGGGTCCACTGATGCAATGTTTTTGGCCTTGGAAAGTGCACTGATGACTTGATCCCTATTAATGATTGGGAGAGTGTGGTATGCAGTATTTCCTTTGGATGATTGGAAGAAGTGGGGGAGAAATTTGAGCTGAACCTGTCAGCCAAAAAGTTGGCAATGGCCTCCAGTTCAGTTTGGGTGATGACATTTACAATAAGTTCGGCACATCATTATGTTTTTTTCTTGAAATTACGGACATAACTGTAGAAAGCTTTGTGGTTGTCCTTTGCCTAAGAAGCTATGTTTTCTTCAGATTTAGCTTTTGCAGTATTAATTAACACTCTTAGCTGCCTGTTTAGATTGGTCAAGAGGCTTTTAGTATGTTGGGCTTCATTCTTCCTACGCTTGTCCAAGATTTTTTTTTTTTGCTGTATAAGCAATTAATATTGTGATTCCACCTGGGTGGCTTGTCTTTTGAGTTTGTCTTATTCTTAATACGAGTGTGCAGAGCTCATTTTATACAGCTATAAATATGGCTGTACAGGGATTTTGCAAAAAGCTCAGCATATGCTGTGATGTTTACTGAGTTTGGGGGTGCTTGGAATTTAGTCAAGGTGTCACTTAGTAGCGAGAGGCTAGCCTTGGAATACTTCCTAAAGGTTTTTGCTGGGTCCCCAGATTTAATTTTTACTTCATGTAATACTGCCTTATGATCAGATCTGATAAGCAAGGACATTACATTGGGTGAGGAACATTGCTCCCCCATG
>NC_056737.1:1985104737-1985164737 GCF_019279795.1 Protopterus annectens | reverse complement strand
GTGGAACCAAGGCAGTTTAACTAAACACTGTAAAAAAGGCCAACAAGTGCAGATATTCAAAACATAAACACTTAATTCAGCAAAAAAAAAGTGCCAAAACAGTGAATATGATAATGTAAGTCTTAACTTTTGCAGAGTTTAGGAGAAACCAGCAACAGCCTTCTTAAAGTCACCCACACCTCAGGCTCAGAGATTCAAATTTTAAACAAGCCAGACCTCTAACCGATGAAATAAAGGCACAATAAGACTTACACCAGCAACTTCCAACTCAGAAGAGCATAGGCTATCCTCTCCTGCCACAAGAGTGTAAGCCAGAAATCTTGTTAATTTAAAATAAGTGGTTCTGAGTCCAAGTGTTTAAACCAGAACAAAGTCACTTAGAATAAAAGGCACAATAAGCCTTGACCAGCAGTTCCTAGCTCAGAGGGTTGGAGACTACCCTCATGTCACATAAGAATGTAGACCACAGACATTCTTAATGTAAAATAAATGGTTTGGAGCCCAGGTGCTTAAACCAGAACAAAGGCACTTTTACAATAACAGACACAATAAGCTTTCAACCAGCAATTCACAACTTAGAAGGGTATAAACTACCTCTCCTTCCATAAGAGTGTAGATCACAAACCTTCCTAATTTAAGATAATGAGCTTGGAGCCCAAGCACTTAAATCAGAACTAAGGGGCTTAGAATTACAATTACAATGTAATCAGGCTAATAACAAACAATAATAAATGCAGCAGATTAAATGCAACTGAACATTTAAGACCATGCAGAAAAAGCTAAATACAGTAGGAATAAGCACAAATACAGTAAAAGCAGCTGAATAAAGTGCAATATTTTACTAAGTGGGAAAGTAGGAAACAGAAGATAACTCAAGTTTAAGATTCAGAGATTGTTACTAGGCTAACAACCCATGTGGCCTGTCTAAGCCTAGCCAAGTTTTCCCAAAAGAATAATTATGTTCTGTCTTAAAATAGGACATTGAAGGTGTGGCATTTATAAGCTATCTCTGTCAATATGGGACAAATATGCCAAGCCTGATGTAAATTTCCTGTTCCCTATCCACTGGTCTAGGTTGCGCTTAAAAAGCATGGAAAATGCAAGCATCTATCCCGCTACCTCTCACATGCTAAGTGAGCGCTTTACTATTTGAAGCAATTACCTTTAATGGGGATGAGGGCCGGGGCTTCCAGTTGATCTCTCAGTGCACAGTACAATGAGCTGATGAAAGTGGGAGGAGTGTCCAAAGTCAGATTTATAGTAGGGGGCGGGCAACTGAAAAGTCACGAGGTTAAAAAGCACAACAGGACAGGGCACATGAGTGGGAAAAATCAAATGCAGACAGAAATCAGCAATAGTCAAGCAGAGAACAGTAAGTCACATATCACTACAGCTAAATAAAAATGCCACTACATACTTGAAGTTAATTGAGGAATGCTGTTTATTTACCTCCTCTCACTAATTAGCAGGATTTTATTAATCGTATGCAAAATAATTATTTGCTAACTCATCCTAGCCAAGACCTCTTAAAACATCAAAAAGAACAAACACCTAAAACAAAACAAAATACAATATAACAGTAAAGATAAAAAATGAAGTATTCAAAACTTAAATAAATAACTCCAATCCAAAATTAAATGCAAAGATCAGCAATAGTCAGGCAGAGAATAGCAAGTCAAACAAGCACTACAGCTAATTAAAGATGACACTAAATATTTGTAGTTAAATGAGGAATGCTGTTTCTCAGCTCCTCCCATTAATTAGCTGAGTTGAATTCACTGTCTGCAAAAGAATTATTTTCTAACTGACCCTAGCCAAAACCTGCTAAAACTCCAAAATGAACAATAACTAAAACAAAACAAAATCTTGGCCTGGCTAAAGCTTTTGCCATTATCCCTTAGGCTGGTATTATTGAAAAGTTAGACAAACATAATCTAAAAACCCTTACATTGTTCATTGTGTTGCAAACTGGCTATCCAACTGATCTCAGATAGTGAAATTTGCTGGGACCCTCTGTAAATGTAAAATTGTAACATGTGCTGAGACCTCTCCTGTTTGGTATTTATTTTGCAGACATCCAAGTCAATAACCTTGAAGTGTGGTTAACCATTTTAGTTGATGACTGCAAGATGGGCACTGTTATCTGTTCACCCACTGATACTTAATTTCTCCAAAAAGTGCTGGAATATGCACATACCTGTTGTACTGAAAACAGTCTCAGGCTAAATACAAAAAAAGTGCAGCATAGTAGCATTTGGCAAAAAAGCTGTTCCCACCTCATATAAGTGGTATACGTTTAAATCAGATATGGTCAAAAGAGACCTGAGTAGTTATGTGGACAACTCTCTTTCATTCAATTATTATTATGATCATTATTTTTTCACCATAGTCCTTCTGTGTGGCCTAATGAATGAATTTCAAAGGGGAATATCTTTAATATCTAAAGACGTCATCTTACTACGTTATGTTTCTCATATCTGACCCATCATCAAATATGTACAAATAATATTGCTGAACTGGAAAGGCCCAATGATTCTTAACCAAAATAAAGTAAAGGCTCCTTCAACTATTCTAAGAGGCTAGTACAACTCTGCTTATACTCAGTGGCCTACCATGTGCTGCATGGTGACCTATGTTTTACTTTTCAAGCCAAGAAAGACTGAATCCTATTTGACCTACTGTTTCTTTACAAAACACATCTGTATTAGGTATCTAAATTTACACCAGCCAATAAGCAAGACTCACTGGAGGGATAGGATGTCCTTCAAGGATGCAACTGCAGTCCTGACATATGGGTTGTCCTGCCTCAGGCAGCCCTTCGGTCAGCCGGATTCCAAAGTCTGGGTCCGGCGTCGGCTGATGTCACCCTTTCCCCGACGTCAGAGCGCCTGGGGTATAAAAATGCCAGCCGACGCCATCTTCTTCAGTCTTTCTTGCCACGTGGCGCCCGAAGCAGAAGCAGTTCGCAAGTGCCAGTCGACCAGCTCCTGTGTTTTCAGCTACTGAAGTCTTCAAAAAAGCTAAGTACCCCATTGGGGACCTTTTCTTGCCTCAGCCGATGTCAGATAAAAGTGAAAAAGTTAATAATTGTTTAACTTGTGGGAAACAAATACCTCATAAGGATTTCCACTCTTACTGCTTACCCTGCCTAGGCCCAGAACACAACGTCTTGGCCTGTGCAGCTTGTGCCTCTTTCAATAAACGCACTCTTAGGCGTCGGTCAGAGTTTGCACAGGATTATTTTGGGGAAGATTTCTGTTATATCATGCCGTCGGAGCTTCCGACAGCACATTTACCTAAAAAACGGAAGAATAAGGACCGACACCCGCGGTCCGCGGTCTCGTCCGACACCACGCTTAGGCCTACCGCGAGTGTCTCGGTCTCTTCTGAGCCGGTTTCACAACTGCTACAGACCGACGACACCGCTCCACCGGTTACTTCGGTACCGGAGGCCAGCTCGGTGCCGGTTTCTGTTCTCCCCTCTGAGACCGTAGCCCAGGATATTTCTGACACCATTTCAGTGGATAAGACTACTCCAGCACATGGGGCTGCCAGGCCTCCAGTGTCTATGTCCATTAAGACCTACACACGTGCTAAGGCTGACAAACAGGCTAAGTCTCTCCCTCCAAGATCTGTTTCTCTGGGATCCACTTCTGGTTCTCAAATTTTAAGTTTAGCTGAGGACCTTATTTCTTTAATTAGGGGTTCACAGACTCATCCAGATAGAGGCTCTCAGCCGCCTTCTGACAAGAGGCCTAGGGTTGAGCAGGTAGATTCCCAGTCCTTCGATGAGGCCTCAGGTGATTCTGCACATTCAGACTACCAGGAGGAGGCCTTCCCGGCCTACGAAGATTCTAATGCGGAGGAATCTATTCCCTCTGCTTCTCCTCCTGAGGAGTTTTCCTTTGGGGAAACGCTTCTTTCCATGAGGGAACACTTCAAATGGCAAGGCCAAGAATACTCAGATTCTAGGAAAAGGTTAAGGGAATTTTTAAAGCTACCTCAGCATAAACCCTTAGCTATTCCTCCAGTTTTAAATGTTTTAGATGATGTGTACTTAGAATCCAGTGTTTCCCCTGACTCCCTCCCCCTGCTCCTGTCAAGCCAGACAGGTACTACAGGGTCCCAGACACACATCAATTTCTGTACAAGGGCCATACTGCTGACCCTGAAACTATTTCTCAGGGGCCTAAAGGGGATTCCTCCTCTACTGCTAAGAACCCACTCCCTTCGGAATGAGATTCTAGGGCTTTAGAAAGGTGGGGCAAGAAAGTATATACATCTTCCACCCTTTCTATGCGAGCATTAAATTGTCAATTTCATATGATTCAGTATCAGGAATACATGTTGGATGACCTGCAAAAGAAACTGGCTTCCCCTGAACCATTAGATAGAAAGGGGTTACAGGAATTGGTTCATAATACTAAGCAGGTTAGCAGCCATTTCCTTCAGTGTGGATATGATGCATTGGAAGCTTCATGTAGAGCAGCAATGACAGGTGCGGTCATACGCAGACATGCTTGGTTAAAGGAACAAACATTGCCAGACCATGTGAAAATTAAGCTTTTGGACGCACCACTAGAGAAACATAAGCTATTTGGTGCTACGGCACAAGAGGTTTTAAAGAAAATAGAGGAAAAGGCAAAATCAGTGCAAACAGTCAAAGATTTCCTCCAGGTACAGCCTCCAAGATTCAGCAGGAATTGGCCTTCTAAGCATTGGTCCTTTCCTGACACAGACAAATTTCAAAGAGGCAAAAACAGATGTGGCAGAGGTAGAGGGCAAACTCGAGGCTCCTACAGAGGACGTCAATGGCAGCCTCCGAACCAGAGAGGTGGGGTAGGACCTTCCACTGCTCCGCCAGGACAATCTCAATGACTTGACTTTGACTCCGCCATCCAGGGCTCAATTAGAAGCACCTTTGGGCGGAAAATTATCTTTATTCTCACAAAATTGGCACAATATTACAAAGGACAAATGGATACTGGAGATAATAGACAAAGGATACAGATTCCATTTTCATACACTGCCAACAAGACATGGCAGGCCAAACCTGCCACCAAATCAAAGGGCAGAGGCACTCAAACAAATAACAAACCTACTTCAAATAAGAGCAATAGAAAAGGTTCCTTCTGCAGAACAAGGACAAGGATTTTATTCAAGACTGTTCCTTGTTCCAAGTAAAGAAAACCAATGGAGACCCATTCTGGACTTGTCCGCACTGAATACTTACCTTATTGTGCCAAAATTCAAAATGCTGACTTTACAGCAACTCCTTCCCGTGCTGGGCAAGGGGTCTTGGCTGGTAACTCTGGACCTCAAGGAGGCATACCTGCATGTCCCAATCGGACAAAGTTGCAGAAGATACTCACAACAAAAGCTCTTCAGCTCCACAGGATAAGCAGCTAAATCCAAATAAGACAACAGCCAGTTCACCAAAGCAGTTTATTCTCTGTAGATACTCTTCTCTAGCACCTCGGCTACACAAAGCCTTCAAGGAGTAACTAACAAAACACTTCCATCCAATACTTATACTCCTTTACTCCTTGAAGGCTTTGTGTAGCCGAGGCGCTAGAGAAGAGTATCTACAGAGAATAAACTGCTTTGGTGAACTGGCTGTTGTCTTATTTAAAGTTGCAGAAGATACCTCAGATTTCTTGCAGGCTCAGATCAATTCTCAGCATTGCCCTTTGGCTTATCTACTGCGCCCAGAGTGTTCACGAAATGCCTGGCATCAGTAATTGCACATTGCAGACTTCAGGGGATACAAATATACCCTTACCTGGACGACTGACTTATACAAGCGGACAGCCAACAAGCCTTGTTAAAAAACTTGGACTATGTCATTCACCTACTGCAGGCCTTGGGATACACAGTCAATATTCAGAAATCAAGTCTCGTACCATCCCAACAAATACCTTTCCTGGGTGCCACACTGGACACAAACACCCAAATGGCATTTCTGACAAAAGAAAAACAAAAGCAATTACCAGAATACATCAGAAGATTGGCAACACACACCCAGATGACTGCAAGGAAAATCCTGCAGGCCCTGGGTTTCATGGCATCTTGCATTCTTCTGATTCCACATGTAAGGCTGCATATGAGGAAACTACAATGGTATCTAAAAAGTATATGGTCTCAGCACAGCCACAGCCTGGAAACATTTATCCCACTCATTCCATGCCTTCAAAAGGAATTTCTGTGGTGGGCTCAAGCAAGCCAGATAAACAAAGGAATGCCTTTCAGCAAGCCTCATACAAGTCAAACCATAACAACAGATGCCTCAGACCATGGATGGGGGGCGCACATGGAGGGCAGATGCATTCAAGGACAATGGACACAAAAAGAAAAGCACCTGCATATCAACCAAAAAGAAATGCTGGCAGTGATACATGCAATCAAGGCCTTCGAAAAGTTCATGCATCAGGGCCATCTACTAATAAAGACAGACAATACCACAGTTATGTGGTACATAAACAAGCAAGGAGGTACCCATTCCTACCCTCTTTGCAGACTGGCAATGAATCTCTGGGATATTTCCCTACAATTGAAAATAGAGCTACAATCCCAGTTTGTACCAGGGAAGGACAATGTTCTGGCGGACAGCCTAAGCAGAAACATCATGGATCCACATGAATGGATGTTGCATCCAGACATTTTCTTACAAATAGCTCAAGCATGGGGAAGGCCAGATATAGATCTTTTTGCCTCCCACTTCAATCACCATCTGAAAAAGTTTTGCACAAGGACATACCATCCTCAAGCATGGAAGGTGGACGCTCTCTCCTTCAGTTGGAACTCTCTAACACTATATGCCTTCCCACCTCTTCCTTTGATGACCAAGGTGTTACTAAAGATCAAGACAGAGCAACCAAAAGTCATACTGATGGCTCCAGACTGGCCAAGACAACACTGGTACCCACTGCTACGGAGCTTGACACACACCAATCCGTGGCTCCTTCCTCAATGGCCACTTCTTCTGACACAGCACAATTACAGGACACTACACCCCAGCTTGAAAACATTGAAGCTGACAGCTTGGCAGATTCCATGACTATTACTCAGGATACACTTTCCAAAAGGGTAAAAGATATCATCCTGGAGGCGCGCAGACCTTCCACTAGAAAAACATACTCAGCAAAATGGAAGAGATTTCTTATCTGGAACAGCAAAGGGTCAAGACCCATCAGTGATGAGCATTCAACAGATCCTGGAATACTTGGCTGAAATGCTCCACAATGGCCTTTCATATTCTTCCATAAAAATACATGCTTCAGCAATATCTGCCAAATATAACACTGATCCGCCTGTATTTTCTCACCCATTGCTAAGACAGTTTCTAAGAGGTATAAAGAACATCAACCCTCCAAGGAAACCACCAGTGCCTGCATGGGACCTCAACTTCATGCTGGAAAAATTAACTCTTCCTCCCTTTGAACCAGCAGCATCTTCAGAGTTGCAGTTTCTGTCTTGGAAAACAGCCTTCCTTCTGGCAGTAACCTCAGCAAGAAGAGTCTCTGAGCTACAGGCCCTTATGGCAATACAACCATTTCTCATTTTTCACCAGGACAGAGTTTCTTTGAGAACCAATCCGTCATTCATGCCAAAGGCGGTATCCAGGGTGTCCCTGAATCAAGCTATTCACCTGCCTACCTTCTTTCCCAATCCTCAAAATAAACGAGAGAGACTTCTGCACACCTTGGACATACACAGACAGTTGCGCTACTACTTGGACAGAACAAAGTCTTTCAGAAAATCTGACCAGCTTTTTGTAGCTTTCGCTGCTGGATTGCAGGGAAAAGTAATTTCCAAACAGACAATTTCTAAATGGATTGGAAATTGCATTCGATTCTGCTACTCTTTTCATGGAAAAACTGTGCCAGCTGACATCAGGCCACATTCCACCAGAGCTACAGCCACCTCCACAGCCTTTTTAAGAGGAGTGGCAACAAAGGACATTTTAGAAGCTGCTACATGGAGCTCCGTGCATACATTTTCCAAACATTACAACCTGCCTTTATACTCCAGATCCAGAGCAGGGTTTGCCTCTGCAGTCCTGCAGGGCATTTTAGTTACACCATCTTTGTCTTAGTGCCTACCACCCCCAGGTTGGCTATGGTATTCAACCCATATGTCAGGACTGCAGTTGCATCCTTGAAGGACATAGTACAGTTTTGTACCTACCATAAATGTAGATGTCCGATAGGTATGCAACTGCAGTCAGGTTTTCCCTCCCACCTACCCCTCTGTGGTATACTTTTGGGTTTCTACCCCTCATTTTAGCTACCTGGGGTAATCTTTTATGGTGTATTTGTTTTTTATGCTGTTGTACTTGTCTGGAATTTTTTCTCTATTTATCAAAATTTAGCCTTCCTTAGAGGGCACCTGGCATCTGGGGCAAGAAACACTGAAGAAGATGGCGTCGGCTGACGTTTTTATACCCCAGGCGCTCTGACGTTGGGGAAAGGGCGACATCAGCCGACGCCAGACCCAGACTTTGGAATCCGGCCGACCAAAGGGCTGCCTGAGGCAGGACAACCCATATGTCAGGACTGCAGTTGCATACCTATCAGACATCTACATTTATGGTAGGTACAAAACTGTACTTTCCCAACTCAACATATTACCAACTTATGGAATTAGTTACCACTACATGTCAAGAAAGTACTACTTTGTATGTCTTTAAGCCTAGTCTTGATGATTGAGTGGACAGACACATTTACATCAGATACTAGGATTATCATGTATGCCCCTGCTTGATTTAGGAAGTAGGCAATATTAAGTACTTGTAAAGGATGATAAGATATTTTACTTGAGTCTGCTTAAAGATATATATGGCTAGGCTTCTTATGGCCCCTGTGATCACTTGCACAGTATTGTTCCTATATATGTATATAAGTATAGCAAGTAACAAGATCCATTAAGCATGCCAGCTATGTACAAAGCTGCATGATATTGTGTCCTGGGCCTAAACTGTACAGATGCCTAAGTATGCACTAACAGGCAAAAAAAAAAAAAAATAGATCCAAAACCCTTTATCATAGCCAACATGTTAACAGAATATGCTACCTTAAGCTCGGGGATTACAGCTCTGTGAGCTGTGTAATGTTGCCAAACTAGACGGTATGTCTCTGTATGGTAGCCATAATGCCATACTCATCAGACAGGAGTAGAATGTTTATTTTCATACGACTTCACACATACTGGCCATCTCTACTGGCTGTGTAGAGGCACAAAGGTGCTTGGTGCTATCAGGGTAGCCAACACACCTGAAAACAAGAGTCATCACAGCAATGATGATCCTAGCAACCAGAACATTCTAGAAGCCTATGGTAGATATTACAGGAATTTCACTGGTGTCATCTATCCATACCCTGCATCAGCTTCTTGATTGTTTTCTGCTCCCCTATTGGACATATATACAGTTTCTGCTGATAAAGGCAGAAAGTGGATCCATCATGTATGGCTTCAAAAAAAAAAAAAGTATGCCACCTGCCAGGTGCACTTGGTGCCTGGCACACAGTGAAACTGAAATCCTTGCCACTGGTGATGCTTATGCATGCCTCAGTTGGCATGGGTATTGTTCTGTAAATTGTCAGGTAACATGTCAGTATACAGACTGCATCATTAATGAGTCCACGCACAATATAAGGGCAACTATTATTCCAATGTTTGGAATTTCTGCTCACTATACTGGACCTCTGAAGCAAGCTGTATCCTTCAACTTTTCGTTGTCAGTTCCTAGGTGATGCTGGGTATCCCCTCATCCCAGTATTACTCTCATACATAATTTCCTGCATCAAGAGGAATATAACTGTGCTACCACAGCACGCCACCTTGAAGGCCTGCCATATATTCACAACATGCAACATCCTCTGTAGCCTAATGTATGGAAACCTAGCCACAAACCTTGACCACAAGACACATGAAGATAGAGAAGATAATGAGCTATCACCAATACCACCACCTTACATCCTGAGGGATGGTCTTCTGGCAAATTGTATTCACCTGCACACACATGATAACAGTGAAGGCAGCCCTGACAATGGCATGGAAGCCATAGCAGAATACTGGGATGACAGCAATGCAGGCAATATCGATTGGGTGTAAAACAGATTTTGCTGCTGTTGCAGCATATCTAACTGCATCTGCACCATCTCTTGGAAGGTCTGTTTGAATGTATGGCATTTACAACAAAGCTTGTTAACATTTGCATTTGTATGCCTCTACTGCTGCAGGACAGTAGTATGATATTTACCCAGATCATAATGTAAATACTCAGACTACACACATTGCTGATGTACATACCATGCTGGGGTGTAGTCCAAGTTATAGGCCCACATGATCAAAGGCATCATCAACAATAATATCTGCACCATCAGATCTCTGCCTATGACACTGGATCTGCTATGAGGTGCCACAGTAGACATAGCCCTAGGCTCCAATGGTTCCCTATTGAAATCTACCTGTATCTCATCAAGACTAGATCCATAAGAAATGCAGCTGAGAGGTGGCCTGTGATGACTCAAGGTGTTCCCAACCTGATCTGTGTATACATGGATTCTCATAGTTGAGCATTCATTAACTGTATGTGATGCCAGTGTGAGCTCAGAATGGAAAGAATGCATGTTTCCCTTTGCATGGTTTGCAGCAGCTAGGTCTGTGTGTAAAGCACTAGATACATCCCCTACACCAATGCTAGCAATACACGCATCCCCTACACCAACACTACTACCATACACCATGATCTCAACATCAGCACCAGCTGCTGTTGACACCAGTACATTATCAAGTGTGGCAGGCTCTATATTATTACCTTGAAATGCATTTCTTCAAACACCTAAACATCAACACTTAATCAGCGAAATCTGAAAAGCATGAATGGCCACTTCCGTGAAATTTTTTCACAGGGAAAAAAATACACTTGGCTGACCAACAGGAAAACAAATTTTCAAACCCTAATCAAGTGGGGGGCTTTGCCCCCCACAACCCTCGATGTGAGGGGCTGTGCCCCCCATACCCCTGATAACTAAATATACCAACTCTCAGATCGCTCTACATTGGAGAAAAGGGCAAATTCATGATTGCATCCAAGTAAATTATTTCCCTGTGAAAAAAATTTGCAGAAGTGAACGTTCGTGCTTTTCAAATTTCACTATTTAAGTGTCGATGTTTAGGTGTTCGAATAAATGCAGTTTCGAGGTAATAATATAGACCCAGTGTGGCATCATCAGCTTTGTAGTTTACCAAAGACTACCAAACCCACTCCTGCTAGAACAAGGCTTCTTATCATTGTGTGAACCAGATGTAATAGGCACAGTAGCAGTTCCAGGACGTGTAAATCATAACACTAGTTGTAGATGTCAGATTACTCCCTGAAAAAAAGTTAATTATAGATACTAGTAGTATCTGATGCAGGTCTGTCCTGTGGCTGACATGACACAGTTACCTTGACTGGTCATGGGTTACTGCTGAAGATCTGGTAGGGACACTTCAGTGACAGTATAAAAACAGGTAGCATACCATATGTTATAAAATATTGGTAAATGTCACAGATACTGACCTTCATCTGATAGGGCACTAACATTAATCCCACCCTCCCAGAAATACCTAACAACCAATATTTATATTTCAGGAACAGGAGGTAGCAGCAGACTCTCAGCATAAGTCAGCAACAGATCTGATGGAGATGTTTTACTTATACTTCAGTTCGGTATTTCCTGTAGATCCATGGCCTTCTTCTTGGCCTTATCTTTGAGGGTCATTCACCTTAAAGTGATATTTATTGCTGACACATCCATGTCCACCCATGAAATTGACATCAACTGTGACCCCTAACTGTGTCTGCTGTCATCCCTTCTGGTTCCCATTGTGACCCATCAATAAGGCCCTGTCAGTTATAAGGGGTATTCATAATAACCTCTATCTCCTGGGGTATAACATTCATCTTGTATTTCAGGCCTGTAACTCTAACAACAGCAGGCAAAAATACCGGGCACTCAAGTTGTGTATTATAGTATATAGTAAGCCATGCATTGTATAGGTAGCTGAACATAAACAATGCCCACCACGGTGTTACTGTTGCCTAAACAAAATGTGCGAAGTGTAGTCGTCATACATAAAGCAGCAATTGTCTATAAAACATAGACATTGTCTGACTTAATGGGTGTAGAGAATGCTAGCGCAGATTAAGCTTGCAAAAGTATACATTCTGTTGGTGAAACCTTCCATTGTGCTATATTTTGCACAATAAACAACTACACATGCTATCACTCCAGAGCTATATATTGCTAGTGATGCACTGATATAATTGATCTTTAGCAGTGCCTTATCTGCATATATATCCACTCATGTCTCTAGCACCACATTTTTCAAGAATTGCTTCATTTTGAGATGATAAGTTAATTTTATGTTTAACAAACCACTTATCAGGATGTAAATCCAAGATGAACCACAGAACAGAAGGCCAACTGATTCCAAAAATACTTTAATAAAGCAGAATTCCACAAACAATGACAACGTATGTCTCTAGCACCTTGGCTGAAAGCCTTTAACAGAGTATATCTTGTACCTACCTAACTTCTTTTATATATATATATATATATATATATATATATATATATATATATATACACACACACACCATTGCCAACTAATTAAGCAATTAATCTAATAAATTGAACAATAAATCAATTAAATCATTTTTTTTTATTTTATGTTTACTATACTTCATTGTGCAATTTGTGTATGTATTACAACTGTATATAACAATTTGCATATGTGTTAGTGCATCATATTAAGCATAATGTATATCAAGCATGTCCAGCCTATGGCCAGCAAGCCATAATCCAACCCACTAGAGTCTTCCCTGTTGCCTTCCAAGCTGGTAGAATTCACAAACTGCCACCATTTCATGTTGCACCTATAATTTTTGATTTGCACTACTGGGCTAAGAGAAAACATCCAAATCCATCATTTCCATAGCAGAGATAGGAATTATGGGACATTGTACTTTGTTGTTATTCATATAATTCCTAGCTGTCGTGTATCATTCTCAATTATTTGATTAGAAAGATCTTTTCCATTATAAATTCATATTTGTGCATATGTTTTTATGACAAACACAAAAATAATCTTTCTTACAACCAAGCTAGATTTAACACACACAGCACATGGAGGTATATTTTACTCTTTTAAAGCAAGGCTATTCTTTCTGCCTTGGACAATGGAAACCTTTGGAAAGTAATAGCAGGTGCATCATAATAAAAACATATTAGGATTCTGGTTTTCTGTATGTAAAACTTTATCATGTTGATTGTGTTTGCCTCTGCCTACCTGAGAGGGAAAAGTGAGGTAACCCAAAAGACAATTTAAAGGTTTGTTAAAAAGAAAAAGAGCATTTATTTATTTATTATTTTATTTTATTTATTTTACATTTGTTGACCAGGATAGTCCGACTGGATACATGTTCATTTTCAGCAGAAGCCTGGGGAGAAAAGCTCCACTTATTGTCCCAAAAACAAATAGTAATACAATAAAACAGAGTGAGAACAGCATAAGGATACATCAGTTCACACGGTAGGAATACGATACAGCATACTAAAGGTTTAACTCAGGTACAAACAAGCAAATCTTTACATTATAACAAGCAAATCTGTACATTATAACATAATACATTTGATCAGTAGAATGGTTGGCTTGTTAATAAGCAGTTAAGTAGAGAAACAACAATTTGTTGGGGTGGGTTAGTCAGGGTTTAGGCAGGGGCAGAACCAGTGTGATTTATAGTATTTTTGAGGCCTTTTTTAAATAGGGGTAAAAAAAGATTCCTGGATGAGATTTGCAGGAAGTAGGTTCGAAATTTTACCAACAGAGTTAGCAAATAGAGAACACACTTGCTGTGCTGCTGGATTTTAGGGTTTTCTGTTACAAGATGCCAATTGCACATGTCTGATACAGTAATGCACAGACTAAATGGCTGACACCATCTGGTTAATACTAATGTGATGAAGACAGTAAGTTTTGTGTTTAATGGCAGCAAAACAGTAGTTTTTTTGGGGGAAAAAAAGGTAGACCTCTAGAAGGATAAGCAAAGTAAATATTAGAGAAAGGCTGGAATTTTATTTGTATTGCAGTAGGGGATTTCATTTCCCAAACAACAAGCACACTTACTGATTGCCTGTCTTTTACTGTTAACTGTAGAGTGTGACTTTTGCAAAATTTATTTTGTTATGCAGATGACTGATTAAGAAATGTAACTAGATGAACTTTGCACTGACATCAAACAAACATTTGGCCACAGCACCAAGCTATTCATTCTGATCTGGCACTTGGCCAACGTATTTTGCAGGATGCGTGCCCACGTGAAGTAGTTTGGTCTCCTACAGGTGTTAACTTTTGCTGCTAGAAGTCATCTGCAAACAATGACACATTAAGTATGTAAGGAACAGGTCTTATTATAGCATCCTTCCTACACAGGTATTTTCATATATATGGCAGAATGTGTTTGCATCATTTTTTTTTTTTTTTTTTTTTTTTACTGTCACTTGATTTTCACATTGATTATGGAGCTACCCAAAGGTGTTAATATCCAGTAAGGGAAATGACGGAGCCACAGGCAAGAATTCATGAGCATATCTGACAGATACAACTTTTTCTTTGTAGTTCATCACAAAGATACTCGGGCTACACCTTTGCGAAGAGCTGTCAGGAAGTAAAAAAAAAGATACTGAAGTACAGGAAAGTACCTGAATTGCCTGTTATATTTCTGCCTGTGCTTAGTCTGATGCACTGTACTATTACTGTTACTTGTAATCTGTAGACATTCAGGTAAGTCCTTCTATCTGTGCATTGATAGTTATACCCTGATTGTACTAGTACTGCCATGACACATACAGCTTGTTAAATGACACTGAGACTTTGCACAGCTCTCAGTATGGCTACATAATGTGATTGCACAGAGTATTGTCATGTCTCTACAAGAATCTGAGTTTATTTTTACTTTTCCAGGTTTGACATTTCCCCCATTGTTATATATCTAAGTATTAGAGCCTTTATTGTACCTGATTTAAGCCCACTAACAATTTCATTTTGATCCTATAACCAATAAGTAATAGAATTTCATGATGATTATTATAGAAAAATACTACTACTGCACACACACACACACACACACACACACACACACACACACACACACACACACACACACGTGTATGGTTTACTGCCACAGTCTTGAAGCCCACTGTCTTGACACTCATAATCTTGAGACCATAATTTTTAAAGACCAAAATGTTGAAGACTTCATTGTTTAAAAATCTCAAATACTGACTCACCCTACCACTGTGAACTCAGGAATGAGCACTAATGTGGGTCCCGAAGGCATTATGACCCAGAAATAAGTGCTAACATTGGTCCTTGAAGGGGCTAGTCCAGGACTTTTATACTGTGGTCTTCAGCATTTTGGTCTTTTGATATTATGGTCTCAGTAATTATGTGTTTTCCACCATGGCATTTCACACCATATTCCTCAATATCATGTAAGTCTCTCAGTTATGCAAATATGAACATAAATATGAAAATATGAATAATAAGTGGAAAATGTACTAATTTCTCTGCTACAGGCCATCCAAGATTAGCATTCCTTGTGTCATTTTGTAATAATTCCTTAACCTTTCAAATACTGCCTATTATTTGAGCGTAAGTCACTTAATTAAAGAAGCCAGACCCAGAAAAGTTCAGGACCCCACATTGCTCTATGTGTGTTAACTGAAAGTATAAAAAGGCGCTACAGGCTTAAATAAGTTAATGGCATGGTCTGCTTGTTGTTGTCTGCAGCACCTCCCAAAGACACTGAAGAATATAGAGTACTTAACTTACAAATTAACCAAGGTAGGACATTGATCCACCTAGGGCATTTTCTGGCTCAGCATGGCAGAAATACAACCAAAGAAAAAAAATACACTTTAATAATCAATATCTTTGCAGTAGTGGTAATGTAAGAGCAAGCATGCAGAGAGGTGTAAATTAGGATAATATGTAATATAAATGAACATTATCATAAGTAGACATGATACAATACTTCAGTCAGTAAATTAGTAAAAAATACCCGTGTTCCATCATAACATCATATAGTTTAATGTTTCCAAGGAGAAAATATTATACATAGAACTAACTTTTTACTGTATGTAGAATTGTTGGGTTTGGAATGTGAAGGAAAGTAAGGCATGAGTCAAATGAGGAGAAAAAAGGAAAGGTGAGAGACAAGAGAGAGAGAGAGAGAGAGAAATTAAAAAAAAAGAATAAGGAGGGGGAGAGATAAAGAGGAGGTGTGCAGTTATCTCTTACCCAGGTTCAGGAGATACAGGTATTATGGGAGTATGAGGAAATGTTTACTGGTAGGCCAGGATTCACCCATTAGATGAAATAACATGAAGACACATGGCCTCGGTGGTCCATTGAACTGGAACTACAGGAAAACCTGACTCTAGGGGTAATCCAGGAGTCCAATAGTTAACATGTCCACTGTCAAAATATAAACTGATAAGTAATCGTATATATTTTTTTTATTTTTTAATATGCAGTAATAACATATATTCATAATACCTAATCTGAAGAACTCTTAAGTCCAGGAAGCCAGCAAGTGAGGGTTGGGATGGTAGGTGGTGGGGTCAGCTGAGGACTCCGCAAAAATGGTCCAAATTAGACCCTGCAATTGCTTAGGCCAGCCCTAATAGATTCATAGATTGTTACTAGGCTAATGACCTGGTGGGTCCTTTCTACGCCTAGCCAAGTTTTCACAAAAGAATAATGAAGTCCTGTATCTGAATAGGACATTGACAGCCAGGCATTTATAAGTTATCTCTGTCCATAATGGACTTGGATGCCAGGCCCGGTGTAAATTTCCTATTCCCAATCCACTGGTCTAGGTTGCACTTAAACTAGGTAATAAACAAACTCAACTTCACATGGATGGGAAGCCTGTTCCATAGCAGGAGCAGTCTCTGGGACACATCTGTCTCTCCAGCATGTTCTGTTTAAGTCACAGACAAAATTCAGGTCCCTAGACCTTGTATTTCTGGTACTCTGTGACTTACAAATATGTAGGAGAGTCATAAGTGTGAGGTTTGCAGATGCCTTGTAAATCAGGTATAGATTACCCCTCAGCAATCTATAGGAAACTGAGTAGCGGGAAAGGGCTTTACGGCACTCTGAATAAGGCAGGTTTGTTATGCCTTGTATTCTTTTTGTGAGGAACCTCTGAGTTCGCTCTAGTTGCTGCATATGCCTGGACAGGTATGTACCAAAGGGAGTATTGTACTCTATGATTGGTCTGATAAAAGTGGAGTACCATGCCCTTACTTATAGGCTGTGCAACATAAAAGGATTTCCTGACTAGTGTGGCCATGTGGTGGTCGAAGGCAAGGCTACTGTCTGTGTGTACCCAGATCCCTGACCACTGGGTCAACTCTAACGGACATATTATCAAACATGGTAATTAGCTCAGATGGTTGGCTTCTCAAAGGGTACAATTATACATTTCTTAGCATTGAGTTTAAGACCATGGCATTGGCACCATTTGTTAGTCAGAGATAGACCTTCCTGAAGAATGCTAGTGTCTATGGGGCTTCCATTTCAGAGAAATAGATGCCAAAAAGGAGCAGGCCCAGTATGGAGACCTGGGGGACTCTGCTAGTAACTGGCCTCTTGGTAGAGGTCGCCTCGCTTATTTTGACCTCCTGGGTCTTACCAGTGCGTCAGATGACTACCCAGTGTATGAAGGAGTGTTGAAGGAATTTTTAACAGAAGTTATTCTGCTCTTCAGTAACTTGAACTGAAGCTAGTGTTGGCTGAATTTTGTTATTTGCTAGTAATTACAGGTGTGGGGTAGCCACATTCTTTGATTTCCTGTCCTTGCATATTTAAACTGGTGCATGTGAAATAATTCCTGCTTTAAAACTTCAGCTTGGCCAGCTAAGAACTTGGTTATATTCAACTGGACGTATAAGAGAATTTAAGTACCTTTTATCTGCACTTTTTTTTTTTTTAAATACAGTATTTAATTGATTTAAACTGTGTATGAAGGAGTGTTGAAGGAATTTTTAACAGAAGTTATTCTGCTCTTCAGTTATTCCCACCCACCCACCCTGTTTTTGTTTTGGTGTTAATCTTAGTGGCATTGAAACTGCCCGCCCCTCAGCCTGCCTCTGGGCCCATCTCATTTGCTCACTCAACTGAGTGCAGTGAGATCATATTCTGATTTCAGGCACTCCTACTGTGTACAAAGAGAGCATCTGGGAAATAAAAAAAAAAAAAATAAATAAATAATTAAGCTTATTTCCTGCCTTTCTTGTTAAGTGGTACAGACTATTTGTAGGCTTCTGAGCCCCCAAGCCCTTCTGTGTTTGAGGGAAGCCTTCTAGCTTGTTTTTTTCTTATAACTAGCCAGTTTTCTAGTTTCAGCACTCAAATCTGTTTCTTTGATCTCAGCACTTGTTCAGAAAAAATTTCATCTGCTTTTACTGTACTTGTGTTTTTACCTACTTCTTTTTACTTTTGCATCATCTTAAAATACTCAATTGTATTTATTACTGCTTGGTGTAACTCATTCTAAGCCTTTTGGTTTAAACACTTGGGCTTCGGACCAGTTAGTTGTTTTGCACTGGGAGGGTTTGTGGTCTGCACTGTTGTGGCAGAACAGGTAGCTTACATCCTTCTAGGTTGAGAACTGCTGATTGAGGGCTCAGTGTCTGTTATTCTAAAAGTGTATTAATTCTGGTTTAAGCACTTGGGCTTTCAAGCCAGTTATTTTACATTAAGAGGGTTCGTGGTCTGCACTCTTGTGGGAGGAGAGGCTGGACTCTGCCCTTCTGAGCTGGGAATTTCTGGTTAAAGGCTTATAGTGCATGCATATCTGAACTGTCTCTTACTGAAGTTGGTGCGCCTTGTTTGCTGTGGCATAGACTGGATTCGGGCCTGCTGGATCTAGCTTTGTTTGTGTAACTTGAGCACTAATCCAGACATTCTCTAAAGTATTCAATGGTATTTATTACTGCTTGGTTGTAACTTGATTAAAGTGTAGCTATCATTCAAGTCTTTTGGATTAAGCACTTGGGCTTCAGACCAGTTGTTTTACATTAGGAAGGTTTGTGGCAAGCACTGTGGTGGCAGGACAGGTAGCTTTCATCCTTCTAAGTTGGGAACTGCTGATTGAGAGCAGTGTCCAAGTGTATTAGTTCTGGTTTAGGCACTTGGGCTTCAGGCCAGTTATTTTACATTAAGAAGGTTCGTGGTCTGCACTCTTGTGGGAGAAGAGGCTGGACTCTGCCCTTCTGAGCTGGGAATTTCTGGTTAAAGGTTTATAGTGCCTGAATATTTGAACTGTATCTTACTGAAACTGGTTCACCTTGTTTGCTCTAGCATAGACTAAATCCAGGCCTGCTGAATCTAGCTTTGTTTATATGCTTGTTGTTTGTTTGCTTGTTATTTCCCTGGAAGCTAATTCCGCCTAATACGCAACTTCTCAGCGCTTCTGTGGATCACTAGTGATATCTGCATTGCTTACTGTACTTATTTCCTTGTTTCACTTGAAAGAAAGTTACTGTTTGTCGTTTTTGCATTTAGTTACTTGTAACACATTGCACTCAAGTTACCTGGCACTTGCTCACTAAAGCAATTATATAAGTCAGCACTAAAAATTAAAAGCACTACACCCTCACTCCCCACTGGCCCTTGTTTTCAATTAAGGATTTCCCAATATTATTCTAGCATGTCCAAAGGTCAGTTGTCAATCTCCTCTCCGGTCCAGCTGGTGAATCTGGGAATCTTGAGGCAATGTTATAACTGCCTCATGTACACAGACAACCCTCTCCTCCTCCCACATAACACAAATACTTGCGAGAGATGCAGCTATTTAGCCAAACTGGAGGCTGAGCTCTCTCAACTCAGGACTGGCAAGACCAGACAGGAGGAGAAGGCAACTACACACACCACAAAACCAGCCTCACATAATGCTACCACTCCACTGAATCAAACACATAAACACACAAAGACATACTCGGAGGCTCTGAGTAAAATTTACCTAAACAGCAGAGGCCTCCAAAGCAGACACCCAAACAACTGCTACCTCAAGACACCCCACAAGCAACACATAAACCACAAAAGCAGTGTGCAAAGCAGTCACAGCCCTTAAGGCCAAATACAACACCAAACATACTTGTCATAGGTGACTCCATAGTCAGACACACTGACGTCCCACTCACCAGGCTGAACAAGGAGAGGGTCACAGTAAGCTGCCTATCGGGCGTAGAATCCGCCACATAACACAAGCACTCGGGTCACTCCACGGCAAGTACAAATATGACACAGTCATTGTCCATGCTGGTGTGAGCGACCTGAGACGCACCTCCCTGGACTACATGAAAAGAGACATAGAGGAGCTCTCTGATTATGTAGCCCAGGCAGGTATGACCCTAACCCTGAGCAGTATCCTTCCTTCACCAAGAATGATGCCACAATATAGAGACAAGATGATCAGCTTTAACAATTGGCTTAATATCTGGTGTCATTCAAAGGGGATCCAGTGTCTGTCTGCCTGGGATGACATGCTTGACAAGCCACGCTGCTTCGCAAGGGACGGCTTGCACCTGTCACCCTGGGATTCGGATATTGGCTACGGCTCTTGCCACCCCCATAGTGCCTTTTTTAGGCAAGGCTCAAATTCTAAACCTACCACCCTAGAAAACAAAAATGGGAAGAAACTGAGGGTAATGCTGCTCAATGCCAGAAGTCTAAATCTCAAAATGCACGCACTCGAGGCCCTTCTCAGTATGGAGAACATCGATGTCTGTGCTGTAACTGAAACCTGGTTCAAGGCTCCTGAGAGCACCCGGCACTATTAGGTTTTACCTCATATCATGCGTTCCGCCCCAAAACCCGGACCACACCACAAAAGGAGGGTGTATCCATATTCATAAAGGATACCCACACCTCCAGGTTGGTGGCAACGCACAAGCTTCGGAAACCATCCAGGTGCAACTAACCATAGGCAAAACTGCTCTACAAATTGTAGCATGCTACAGGCCACCCTCTCAAACTCAGGAACCCCACACAGCCTTCCTGAAGACACTGGAGGGTATAAATGTATCTCCAACACCATCATATTGGGTGACTTCAACTACCCGAATATAGACTGGGAACATTACTCAAGCCCTAACTTTCTAGCCCAACGGTTCCTGGAGTTCATAAATTCAAATGCCATGGAACAGCTAGTCACTGTTCCCACGAGAGGAGAAAATATACTAGATCTCATTGTCACAAACATGGGGACAAAATGCTCCACACCGGAAGTATATCCCTCATTGGTGAGATCTGATCATAAACTAATCTCACTGGAAATCCACATCCCGCCCCCACCCCAAACAAAAAGACCATAGTGAAGAACTTCTCTAAAGCAAACTTCACACTACTCAAGACTGGTGTAGTATCCTTCAAGGCCCCTGAGCCAGAGGAAACCACAACCCAAGCTGCGGAAGCCCTTACAAATGCCTTCTATGAACACCTCCAGGACTGCATGGATCAGGCAATCCCAAATAAAACCAAGACTCTTTCCACAAAGGGCAAACATCCAGTCTGGTGGACCCCAGCCATTAACAAACTTTACAATAAGAGGAGAAAGCTATTACATGATAGAACAAAATCCATAAAAGGGAAGTCACCCCTGATCATTATTAGTAAAAAAATACGAGCACTCATAAAATCAACTAAGGCCAATTTTGAGAGAAAAATTGCCATGGATTCAAAGAACAATCATAAGGCCTTTTTCAGCTATGTTAGGAACCTGGGTGGAAACTCCCAGATATGCTCAGAATTAGTCCAAAATGATACAAAAATCACTGAACCCTCAGACATTGCCAACATACTGGCAGACAGGTTCAGTGCAAACTTCACCCCCCCCTCCCCCCCTAAAGGAGAGATAACTATCCCAGCCGAGTGTAGCCTCCCGGACATCTCAAATGCGCAGGTGAAAGCTGCTCTCTCTAAAGCTAAAAACACAGCATCAATGGGACTGGATGGTGTCCCCGGCTGTGTGCTACACGAGCTAAATGAGGAATTAACCCCGCACATAAGGCAGCTGTTTAATCTCAGCCTTACCACAGGATACGTGCCCAAGGAGTGGCGTACGGCAACTGTGGTCCCACTCCACAAAGGCGGCGCCTCTACGGACCCTGGTAATTACCGCCCCATAAGCTTAACAAGTCTAGTCTGCAAAGCTATGGAGAGGATCATAATGGAGCTCATAAACAAAGATATAGGGGACTTGCAGACATTGGACCCGACCCAGTTTGGCTTTGTCAAGGGAAGATCATGCCTTTTGAACTTGGTCGACTTCTTCGAAACAGTCACCAAGGCCATTGATGAGGGAAAGGCAGTCCATACAGCCTACCTTGACCTTGCAAAGCTTTCGACACAATACCCCACTCGGGTATTGTAGAAAACTTACCAGCTTAAATGTAAACCCATATGTCACAAGATGGGTTGCAAACTGGCTTAAGGACAGAACCCACAGGGTTAGAGTTGCTGGCACTGTGTCAGACTCCAAGCCGGTTACAAGTGGTGTCCCACAGGGCTCGGTCCTTGGCCCCCTATTGTTTGGCATCTACTTCTCAGAACTACAGGCCAGCATGGGAGGACTTTGGCTGACAAAGTTTGCAGATGACTGCAAACTGGGCGCCATAGTGGAAAGTGCATCGGACACGGATATCCTTCAGAAGGGACTCACGGAAACAGATAGCTGGTGCCAGAGCCATGGCCTGAAGTTAAACGCCAAAAAATGTATAGTCATACCCTTCGGGAAAAACAAGGTAACCCCAAGCTACCATATAGGTGGCAATCCACTAAGCACAGAAGAGGTTATCAGGGACCTGGGGACCCAGGTTGACAGTGGCCTTTCTTTTGACACTCACATTGCTAAAGTGGTTAGAAAGACCTTCTACATTGCCCACCTGATCATGAAGGGATTCACATCCAGATCTAGTGAGGTCATTGTTCCCCTGTACTCTTCACTTATCAGACCAATGATCGAGTACAATGCCCCATTCGGGATGTATCTCACCAGACATCTGCAGCAATTGGAGAGACCCCAAAAGTTCCTCACCAAAAGGATAAAGGGACTCCAAAATCTGTCATATGCTGCCAGATTGAAGAAACTCCAGCTCTATTCAGTCGCATACCGTCTGCTCAGAGGTGACATGTGCCTGACATACAAGGCCATGTCCAACCCGAATTAATGGACATGCTCCACCTCAAAAAATCCAAATCCACCAAAACCACTAGAGCAAGCGACTTAAACCTTAGCACGGATATAAATAGGACGTGCTGGAGGGATAGATTTATCACTCAGAGACTCCCTATGCTGTGGAATAAAATCCCAGTCCATGTGAGGCAGAGCACCTCGCTGACTCTGTTCAAGAGAAATCTAGACCTGTGGATGGGAGATCGTAGGTTTACCCCGGGAATCATCTCTGTGTCACTGCTGGACAGAGGCACAACAAAGTAATGGGCACAGTATTTTTTCATATAAGGGGTGGCGTAAGCCACAAAAATTTGGGCTAGGCTTATAAATGCCTTAGGGCAGATAGCCTAGTATAAACCTATGAACCTATGATAAAAGGGTCTATACTTAAATTAGTGAGCTTGTCTATTATGCCTGAGTGGGATATTATAGCTTAAATACCTTATCTCTGTTCTGAGAATTCCATTTTGAGTCAAACTGCTTTGTAGAATTGTTAGAAGTTTTGCAAGCACACATTTTTACTAAAAAAAAGTAAGAGGTTAAGTACAGTATAACATTACCAAGTTCATTTTTTTTTTTTTTTTTGCAGTTAGGTCCCTGGCCATTGACATGGGGACTCGTCCATGCCTCTCAACTGTCAAGATTTTTGCAGAATGTCCGAATGTCCAGACTTTTGCCTCACATTTTGGACTGTTTCTCATAAAATCTGTGTTCTTCTGTCAAGTCACTGAGGACTTAAGTCACTAAGTAATGACATACATTTGACTTTATAACCTTCAGAAAATGCATGGTCATGGAAATCCTAGGTATAGTAAAACAGCTTCCTAAAAATACTGAAGTCCTCAGTTAGACAACTAATAAGCACACATTAATCTGTCTGACAGTGATCCTCTTCCCTGGCTCACTTTTAGCATCCTAACTCTTTTAATTACAATCATATAAGTGAAGCCGAGGTACTGAATCTTCAAATGTTGCACATAATTGTCTAAATTTGAAAATAACAAAATGTTTTTTTCATAACTTCACCTACTGTGCATCACCAAATTACTTATTCGTACGAGCTCAGTATAATCACAGAATTTCATTCCGTTGCTGCTCTGCTAATGCACATAAAAAACTGCCTTCCGGTCTTTTACAAGCCGTCATTTTTGCAAGCAGCCAATCAGCATTGAGTAACATCTGGCTCTGGGAACATCTGCTGTGCGAATCCCCGCAGCATCAATAATGTAAGCGACAATAATAGTTTTTGATCTCTGACGTCACGCGGTTGCCACGCGTTCAAAGAGTTGCAAAGCGCTGTAAAAAGCAAAGTATTCATAGCTTTGTGTAGTTTGCATTATTCTTGCAAAATCATGTCATTTATCAGTTTGATACTTTTATTTGTACAGGGTTACAGCCTTGTATTAAGCCAGACAGATGCCAAAACTAGTGAAGAAGTGCAAGGAGAAGAGGTCAAAATTGAAGTGATTCACCTCCCGGAAGGCTGCACTCAGAAGAGCAAAAAAGGAGACTTGTTGAATGCCCATTATGATGGCTTTTTAGCGTCTGATGGATCTCAGTTTTACTGCAGGTATTTTCTGATTTGTTTAAAATTTTTACACAACCTAATTGCGAAGTACTCTTTAGGAGAAAATATAATAACACTTCTTAACCATACATCGTAACTGTCCAGATTTTACGGAATGTACAGGTTTATCCCTCAAACGTGCTGGGCTGTTCCAAATAAAATGCATTGGTTTCTGGTAAAGCACTAAGAATTGAAGTCACTAAATAATGACATACGTTTGAGTTTCAGACTTTATAACCTTCAAAAAATGCATGCTAACACAAATCCTGTTATTTTACAACTAGGTTTACAAGAGTAAGATTTAAAATCTGTCCATTTTTCTGGGCCTTTGTCCACCTATTATTTTAGGCTTTGTCCAGATTTCTTGCACTAAGAAGTTGAGAGGTATGAATGCAGTGCTTCTTTTAGAATTTAAAAATCTGAAAGTGATAGAAAACGTTTGGTGCATTACATTAAACAACTTACAGTGAGTTTATATATATAAACATAATAGCAATATATTTATAATAGCAGAGCAAGAGACAGCGGCTAGGATGTGAGCTTGCCAAGTTCATTGCAAGCAGGAGTTTTTACAAAAAAAAAAACTTACCTGGCATGGTGTTTTACTCGTTAAGTTGTCTGGTGCTAGCACAACACAAACAGAGTCATTTAAGTTTATAAGAAATAAAATATAATCTGTTTTATTTTTCATTTATTTATTTTTTCACATGATAGCTTGAGATTCAAGTGCTGTTCTGACACTAGTATTTGGAGAAAAAACACCCAGCCACTAGGGTTGCACAGTGCTTCTGCTCTGGTCATTATTTGCATGTTTAAGAAAATTCCAAGGTACCCTAATTATAAGGCTTGCCAAGGCAAGAGTTAAAATAATAATAAGATTGGGCATCTCAAACTGCAGACCTCATTCACTTAAAAATATTAGTGTTTGGGGTTGCACATTGGTTTATCTGTTATGTTTGTAATTTTCTTGTAAAGAAAGTTGTATTTAAATTTAATTCTCATAAAGACAGTCAGCTGCTCAGACTTGCAGAACTCTGCATCAGCCAGTGGCTACACCCTTCGTGCATGAGCAGCTGACTATATTTTTCTCCACTTTAATTGTATGTCTGAGGAAAGTAGTTATATAATTTACACATACAGCTATATTCTTCACAGATTACTTATAAAATAAATGTCACTTAAAGCACACACAGTATTCAGATGCAGTAAACACTGTGGTATAATGGCTAAGTTAAATACTGTACTATTAATAAGCATGTGTACTATGCACTATTAGTTGTTGCTGGTGATCTACACTGTATTGTGTTCATTTTCAAAACCAGACAGTTTTTGCTTTCTTTTTGTAACAAGCCTAAATCATTCAGTAAATAAGCTGATGTATGAAGAGCCACATGGTATTGCTTTGCAGGCACGTGCAACTTTTTATATGCAAAATGATTTGGCATTCTCAGCAAGCAGTGAAAAATAGTTTGCTTTCATTTATACAGCTTGGCATAATACACAAGCTAAACTGAGTGAATCTTTCTTGTGTCACAGTCAATAACTGTCCAAAAGTTGCTCTTACTGTCATCATTTTATTGTATCAACTCCATGCACTGAGCACTTAGCACCAGTCAACCCAATCTTCCTGTTCAGCAGTTAGTTGTAGAAGGTGTTGCACTACCAAAGAAATAAAATGATATCTTGCAACATTAACATACAGATATAACCAAAACTTCCCTAGTCTGCATTCTAAAATTCTTAAAAGAATCACAGAGTTTTCTTGCTAAACCTGTAGGTTGCATCTTCAGTTTATTTCTCATCACAGATAAAATATCACCTAGCTTCAAGCATCCCTTAGCAAGCCCCCCCCCCCCACAAAGGTCCCACATACTAATAGTGCCAATCACTACAGGCCTATTGCAAATATTTGCACATTGGCAAAAATCTTTAAAGTGCTTATTTTCTGTCAGGTACTTAAAAAAATGCAGCATGCTCGCCTTTGATGATGGAAGCTCATAAGACTCTGGGTTCAATTCCAGCACAAGTACTTGGATTAATTTTCCAGTACTGTCATTGCAATGCATCATATGGGGGTGCTGCGCTCTTGAGTGTGTCATACTTTATGTGAAACATTAGTCAGAGGTCCCATCTGCTTGACTTGGTGGTAGCTCAGATGGATGTAAAAATATCTCATGGCACTTATCAAAAAAAGAGTAGTGGAAGTTTCCTAGTGCTGTGGCCAAATTTCAGCTGGAAAGAGGATACTGGCCTAGTGGGACTAACGGTCATCAAATAATAAATAAATAAAATATGGTCTCTTGTTGACATGCAGCATGACTTTCATTCCAAATCTAATATCTGTTTACCCTAACTTCTTAAATGTACTCCAGTATGGAAATGGGCTATTAACAGATTCTAGTTTCTTAATTTAAAAAGGACTTTTGAAACAGTTATAAGACAAAATATAACACTGTACATAGCAAACTATCTTATTATAGATTTTCTTCCTAAGTGTATTGGGATGGTCCAAACATTTCTTAAGTTAATAGAACCTTCTCTGTTTCCAGCTGAAATTACCTCTCTGAAATTGCAAGTCTAGCTTTAGTGGTACCTCAGGGCTCCATACTCGACTCTTCACTCTTCTTATTACACATACGTTACTCAGGGATGTATGTCACATAAACATTACCATGTATGCACAGGAAATCTTAAAGAATGGTACTGTACTGCAGCTGTGTGTGACATCTGTAAATGCACATGCTTAGCACATGCACATATGCTGCAGACATGTGGCTGCATTGTGATACAGTAGTTAAGATCTTTGCGTCAGAGCTCCAGAGTTCAATCCTGATCTCTAGACACTGTCTTTCTGACATTTCATTCTCTTCCCATGTCTTTGCTGGTCTCCTCCTGGCATTCCAGTTCTATTCACTCCTTAACAAAATGATGCTTGATCAGGTATTTCAAAAGCTGCCAGTATATATTTTGCATTTATCTTTGCCGTTGTCTACTGAGTCCAAGGTAGACCACTTCATTTTCCAGTTATAACGATTAAAGTACATTAAATTAAATGTGTATATGTAAGGCATCTGTTTTAAATGCTGTTCTCCTTCATCTCGGTTAATTTTAGGTACGTGCATATAAAACTACTTTTTCAGTTGACCAGCTCTTCTATACAAATTAAGACCATCTTTGTTAGTTTAGGAACATGCATAAAGTGCTACGGTTTTTTAGATTACAGACTTCTGTTTATGCTGAGTCCATTAGTTTTGTTAATGTCTTTTATTAAAGCTGAAACTTCATATTCATATTATGCTGGATTCTGATGCTTTTATGCAACTGCAAAAATTAAACAGACTCACAAATATACATAAACCCTCACTGCAGGTGTATCATTTTAAAGAGACACTGTTGTATCCTTGAGTTGTGAAAAATAATGTGTAACTTTACTACCGATACTTCTGGCTCAAACTGTTGCATAATAGTTTCAGTTTTTTGCTCCTAGTAGGCAATTTCAGTGTATTACAGTGGTACAGACTCACGCTGGGTGATCTTGTTCAGGTAGGTTTTGATTTGCTGCACATTTATTCACTGATTATGCGGCTCTAGCAATGTGAGCCTGTTTGGAGACGTCATTATTCTGCTGTTGTCAGTAGTCTTACAGGGTGTAGCTTAGGGAGCTGCTGCAGCATTCTGTTGTCCATAATGCACCAGAAATAATCCATTGTTCTAGTGTTTATGCATTGCTCAGTTTATTGCACATGGCTTACTTTACAAAACATAGAGTAAGACTATCTTTTAGAGCTGTCTTCTGGGTGGAGGATTTGGATAATAATGGATATGGAGCCATGGAGGCACAGAATATGAGCAGTGTGCCTGTTAATTTTAAACACACATTAAAAAGATAGAAATCTATTAAGCTTCATTTTCTGACTGAATTGTCTGCAGTATGCATGTCTCTCTTCTGTAAATTTGTATCTGTGGCCAGTCATGTTAATTCTTTGAGGTGGCATAATAAAGCACAGATGTTATAAAGATTGCTGTTGGGCTGTAACCAGGAATCTAGACTACACTGGATGGCAAAATGGAAGGTCTTACTACCTACTACTATGGGGGAATGTGGTATTCCAGATTTTAACCAATATGCAAAAAAGATTGTGTTGCATTAATAACTGTAGGCTAAAGTGTCCTTATTGCCTGTCTTGGCTTTAACTTGAGGTAGTTTCAGTTCACAAATTTCCTGTCAAATGATGGGTACCAGTAGATAGCAGATGTGGTACCTGGGTGGATTGGATAATTGTAATAGAAAATATGTGTTGAGCTTCCCTACCTTGTATGATAGGTTGGAGTTAATGGACAGGATCTGGTGCAACTGTGACTATTGTATTAGAGAGCATATTTTTATTGAACCAAGTAGGTGGAAGGGTATTATCTATCCCAAGCCTATAGGAGAATTATGAAAGCTGCTTGTAAATAAGTGGGATTGATATAACTTTGAGCTGACATTCATTAACTAGACAAACCATCTCACCACAACTGATAGACTAGCACTGTAGTCATTAAATCTACTAAGCAGTGAAACAAATGACTTTTTAAAATATTATTGTGTGGGAGAGTCCTCCTGCACCCCTCCCCCCACACTCACAGTACTTTATACTGAATAACTCTAAGAGCATGGTGATCTGTATTGAGACCATTTATTTATTTTTTTTTTTTCATGTCAGCTGTTACTAGTAACCTCAGTACTTCTCTGGAAGATCATTTTAATTTTTATTCATTTTTTGAAAATTTACATATGTTATCTTGTACTTGTGGATTAAATCTAACATCAAGAAATGTTTTAGCTTGTTGTTTTATAATAACTAATATGTTGTGAACAGATGGTTACAAGGATATTACTAAGTTATTTTAAGTAATGCTGCATGTGATCTCACAAAATCTAAATTTTCAGGTTAACACACAATTTTCTTTACGTAAGGAGGAAGCTGTTGTAAGCAGCCCCATAATGACATGTAAAAGTTCTTTATTTGTGTATGGCTGCTGTTAGACATGTTACTGAGTATAATGTCTCTTTCTGCTTTTACTTTATTAACACAGTGAAACTTCTGGAGAGAATTCAGAAACTCTTTACATGGCAAAGTAAATGGATTAGAGCTATGTGTTTTCCTAGCTAATTAAACTTTGACATTTAGCCCTGGGTTTTATCTAGTCACCTTCCACTTGTAAACTGTATAACAATGAGCTAGTCATTTAACCTGAGAATGCGTCGTGTCTCCACTGAAATCGTGCCCATTTGGCCTGATTAACAAAATAAATAGTAGATCACATCTCCTGCTATATTCAGTTTATTACAGACTTTATAGGGGTGAACTTCTAACTGTATTTAAATCATGAGCTATGGAGTTGTGTAATGCTTGTTTGGGCATAACATTTAACGAAAATTCCATAAACCCTGAAAAATGGTCATTTATGTTTGTCATTTAAGGCTTTTTCAGCAGTGCTCTGAGATGCTGACATTACATCCCTTTTGTGTGATTCATTGAAATGTTTCCTTTATATCTGTCCCCTATCAAGAACCAATGGCAATCCTGCTCCCCATTGTTTACATTTATTGAATTGTTTCCTATATTTTTAATGCAGTGATCATTTTATTTTCTGCCAGATATTGCAGGTGAAGAATATTTAAGCGAGCTAGACTTCAGTTTCACTGCGGTAATTTCATCTGGCATAAACAGCCTTTTCCTTTGCATCACGATAAGTATATGCTGATTGCCTGCTTTTGGTAGCTGGTGAGTAGGTAGTGTGCCGTGCTTCTGTGCTTCTAAGGACATTTACTTCTTTGTGTCCTTGCCTGCCTGTAAGTGGCCTGACTTTCTCTGTAACTGACTAACCATTACTGTATGAGTTAATAGACATATGATTTATGTTGCCAGTTATGTGTCTTTTATAGCTTTTATAGCTCTGTAGCTTAGGTTCATAGGTGTCTACTAGGCTAATGGTCCTGGAGCCTTTATAAGCCTAGCCCATAGGATTTCTCTGGCATCATGCCGCCCAACATTAGTTCCCAGTGCCTCTATCAAGTAAGGCCACTGAAGTGATCTCCGGAGTGAATTTTCTATTTCCCATCCACTCATTAAGATTTCTCTTGAAGAGGGCCACTGAGGTGCTCTGCTTGACATGTATGACAAGTTTATTCCAGAGCATAGGCAGTCTCTGGTTTAAGGACCTGTCCCTTCAGCATGTTCTGTTGATTGCGGTAATGAGGTTGAGGTCTCTGGAGCATGTGGTGTGGAGGGATTTCTTTAGATGTAGCATATTTAACAGTGCTGGGTCAGACATGGCTTTGTAGGTCAAGCAGAGATCACCTCTAAGCAGGCGATATGCGACAGAGAATAGCTGGAGTTTTTTAAGTCTGTCCATATAGGGCATATGTTTAAGGCCAAGGATCCTCTTTGTGAGGTACATTTGTGGCCTATCCATTTGTTGTAGGTGTCTATAGAGGTACTTGCCAAATGGGGCATTATACTCTCTGATTGGCCTAATGAGGGAAGAGTAGAGGGAGACGATCACCTCTTTCTCCCTAGATGCAAAACCCTTCGTAATGAGATGTGCCACATAGAAGGATTTTCTTACCACAGTGGCAATGTGGTTGTCAAAGGAGAGGTTGCTATCAACCTGTGTTCCCAGATCTCTTATAACGCCTTTAGTGTTCAGTGGACTACCATCGATGTGGTACTTAATGGTCACTGAGTTTTTCCCTAAAGGGAATGACAATGCATTTTTTGGCATTGACCTTAAGGCCATGGTTTTGACACCAGTCATTGGTCTCAGTGAGGCCGTTCTGTAGATTGTCTATGTCATTTGGGGAGTTAATAATGGCTCCCAGCTTGCAGTCGTCTGCAAACCTGGTCAGCCAGAGTCCCTTTGTGTTGGTCTGGACTTCAGAGAAGTAGATGTCAAACAGGAGTGGACCCAGGACCGATCCCTGTGGGACTCCATTTGTGACTGGTCGGCAGTCTGACTTGGAATACGCTACTTTCACAGTATGAGTTCTATCAGTGAACCAGTTTGCCACCCACCACATGATATAAGGGTTAATGCCTGACTTAGTGAGTCTATCTATAATTCCTAAGTGGGGAATGGTATCAAAGGCCCTGGCCAGATCGAGGAAGGCTGTATGAACTACCTTGTCTTCATCCACAGCTCTGGTGACTGACTCAAAGAAGTCGACCAGGTTGAGCAGGCATGATCTACCCTTCACAAAGCCAAATTGCGTGGGGTCCAGAGTTTGGAGATTCCCTATATCCTTATTTATAAGGTCCATGATGATGCGCTCCATAGCCTTACATTTCAGACTCATCACACTAATGGGGCGGTAGTTTCCAGGGTCTGTAGTCACTCTCCTTTATGGAGTGGGATGACTGTAGCAGTGCGCCTTTCAGCAGGGACAAAGCCTAAAGTGAAGCTGCGATTGAACAGGGTACACAGGTGTGGTGTTAGTTCACATTGTGTTTGCACATGTTTGCGCTTGTTTAAGTTGTTTAAGCTCCTCAGATCCCATTTTGGTGTCCTGCAGGCCTACAAGAGCAGCAGAAAGGAGAAAGAGAAACTTTGGGAAACTTTAAATATCTCAGTTTTACTTTATTCTTGAATATATTGCTTACTGCCCTTTATTTCAGTCATTTTTAGTTATATTGCATTTAAGTCAACTGCATTTACTGTACTTTAGCTACTCACTCAAGTGTGCTAGCCTGCATTGTGATTTAATGTGTTTTAATTGCTATTTTAAGTGTATTTTCTGAGCTAAGCTAAAAAACAAAAAAAGTTCTAGCTCGTTTGCTTGTTTTCCCACCTTTTTCTGTAACTAGAATAATCCAGATACAGATTTGCTGTATTCAGGACTGTATTGTTGTCTCTGAGTGCCCCAGACCTTTCTGTGATAGAGGGAAGCCTTTCTGCTTATCAGTGGGAGTGGTAAGCACTAGATAGCCTATCTACTGCAAGAGGAGTGGTTTCTATCTCAGAAATTGTAGCTTATTGGCCGTTTGGGCAGCATTCCTATCCCTTTTAATTTTCTTCCTTAAAACCCTGTGTTTGCATGGGTTTTCATACCATGCAGCGCCGCTAAGCTAGGGTAAACTATTACCGATGCCTGAAAGTCTACTCTTCAAATTTCCCTTAGATCTTGTTAGTTCTCTTCTCTGTTGCACTTTAACTAGCTTATTAAGTCTAGCACTTCATTCATCTTCTTGTAGCAATTATTGTGCACACAAACTGCTACCAGCACTGAACTTTCCATAAGGAAAACAGCTTCAGTACTTACTAATTGCCCACCCCTCCAGGCATGTCCAAAGGTCAGTTCCCTATGCTTTCTCCTATTAACCTGGTCATCCTGAGGCAATGTAGCAACTGCCTCATGTACACTGACAACCCTTTACTGTTACCTCCCAACACTCTGACTTATGAGAGATGCACCTATATTTCAAAATTGGAAGCCACGCACTCTCCAGCCAAGACTGGAATAGCCATTCAAGAGGAGAAGGTCAACACTTGCACCACACCACATGGAACGCATAGCCCTCCAGAACATCAACCATCACAGCTCTCACATAAAAACACAAACCACACACCCACCTTCATGGAGGCTCTCAATAGAAATCTCCCCAAACAGCAGAGACCTCCAAGGCAGAAACGCACTCGACCATCACAACACAGCACAAACCACATGACGCATAGCCCACCTAGACAGTGTCCCACTCAACCAATGCCCCAAAGGCAAAACAGCTTGCCCAATACACTAGTCATAGGTGATTCAATAGTGAGGCACACTGATGTCCTTCTCACTAGGTTGAATAATGAGAAGGTAAACAGACAGCTGCCTGTCGGGCACCAGGATCCGTCACATAACGCATGCACTTAGGTCACTCCACAACAGGTACAAATATGACTCTGTCATTGTTCATGTCAGTGTGAATAACCTGAGATGTACTGCTTTGGACTACATGAAAAGAGACATGGAGGAGCTCTTGGATCATGTAGCCCAGGCGGATATGACCCTAGCCCTGAACAGTATCCTATCGTTACCCAGAATGATAACACAGTACAAGCAGAAGATGATTGACTTCAATAATTGGCTAAGTTTCTGGTGTCATTCTAAGGGGATCCAGTATCTGCCTGGGATGACATGATTGACAGACCTCAATGCTTCACCAGAGACAGCCTGCATCTGTCACCCCCAAGGATTCCGGATACTGGCCAAGGCTGTTGCCACCCCTATAGTGCCTTTTTTTAGGCAATGTTCTAAAGACCAAATTACCACTGTAGCACCTACAAGTAAATGCAATCTGAGGGTCATGCTATTCAATGCTAGAGGTCTAAATCTCAAGATGCACTCACTCGAAACACTCCTCAAAATGGAGAACATCGACATATGTTCAGTAACAGAGACCTGGTTCAAAGCAGCAGAAAGCACCCCTGCAATACCAGGCTACAATTCATTCCATACCTTTCGGCTCCAGAACTTGGACCGAAGCTCTAAAAGAGGTGGTGTCTCCATATTCATAAAGGATATACACACCTCCAGACTAGTAGCTCAACATAACGCATCAGAGATACATCAGGTACAAGTAACACTGGGTAAAACAGCGACTCAAGTTGTAGCCTGATACAGATCCCCTACCATATCCCAAAACTCTCACTCCACGTTCCTAAGCACCCTGGAAAATATTAAGGTCCAACACCCTCATACTGCACGACTTCAACTACCCCTCCATTAACTGGGAAAACTACTCATGTACCAATGCACTTGCCCAACAGTTCCTGGAATTCATTAATTCCAATGCCCTGGATCAGCTCATTCTTAACCCCCCCAGAGGTAGCAACATCCTTAACCTGGTTATTGCTAACATGGGTGACTGTTGCCCTACACCATTAGTTAATGCCTTCCTGGTGAGATCTGACCACAAACTAATCACCATGGACATCCACATCCTACCCACACCCTCAGCAAAGGTAACCACCATGAAAAACCTCTCCAAAGCCAACTTTAGGCTTCTAAAAACAGAGGTGGCTAACTTCACGGCGCCCATGCAAATGGAGAATAGGTGCATGACTGCTGAATCATACACCAATGCACTCTGCGAACACGGGCACAAATGCATGAAACTGGCCATGCCCAACAGAACCAAGATGCGCTCCACCAAAAAAAGGAAACCAGTCTGGTGGTCCCCTGTCATAAACAAACTCTACAACAGAAGGAGGAAACTGTTGCAGAAAAAGGTGAAGTCCCAAACATCCCTTGTTAGCCTCAACAAAAGGTTGAGATCCCTCATCAAATCCTCTAAAGCTAGCTATGAAAATAGAATTGCAGCAGATACTAAAGACAACCACAAGGCCTTCTATAGTTATGTCAAGAACCTGCATGGCAATACCCAGATCTGCTCTGAGCTACTGCACAATGGTACCTCCTATACTGAGCCAACTGATATTGCCAACATACTGGCCAACAGATTCAGTGCCAACTTTAGCTGCCCCCCCCCCCAAGGGACCAACCACAATACCAGACGAATATCAGGTGCCCAATATTACTGCTGCACAGGTTAAAACCGCACTGTCCAAGACCAAGAATATAGCTTCCATGGGACCTGACAGTATCCGTGGCTTGTAGGCATGTTCAGTGATTTCCATTGTTTTGTGCCTTTTTCATCATGGTTCACTTAATTTTGTCCCTGCGGTTGAAATCTGTGATTCTGATAGTGATCATGTCTCTAACCATTCAGATAATTGTTAGTAGTAATATGTATTCAGTAAATATTATGTGTTTTAAGTTGAAATGTAGACTTGGCCAGCAGTTAAAACCTACCAGCTTTCTCCAGTACCCCACCAACTAGATAAGTTATGTCTACTGTCAAGTGTGATTTACATATGTATGGGTATATTTATGTATTTATTAGTTTGGAAACTGTGGGGCGGCCACGGTGGTGCAGTGGTTAGCATTGCCGCCTCACAGCAAGAGGTTCTCCAGTTCGATCCTTGGCTGGGGTGCCTTCTGTGCGGAGTCTGCATGTCCTCCCTGTGGTCGCGTGGGTTTCCTCCGGGTGCTCCGGTTTCCTCCCACATCCCAAAGACATGCTGCAGGTGGATTGGACACTCTAAATTGGCCCTAGGTGTGCGTGTGAGTGTGCCTTCTGTGGAAGGTTGGGCACCGGGCTGGCAACTCGACACCGTAAAACTCCACTGCCATTCAATGTGCGGACAAGGTGATCCGCTGTGGCGACCCCTAACCGGGAAAAAGCCAAAAGAAGAAGAAGAAGAAGATTAGTTTGGAAACTGTGTGCTCACACTAGTCTTACTGAACAGGTCTGACTCAAGAGGTTTAAGGATACAACCAATCTGAAACCAGATGTAATGCTATGTACAAAGAAGAAGATACACTATTATGAATGCAGTGGATATATCACTAGTGATTTTTAGAGACTGGAAAACTGAAACAACTGCACAGCAAGTTTTAGCAACATTGTATTGTATGGACAAAATGAATATTGATGTGGTTATTATGTGTCTATATTATATTGTTGACAGGTGAAAATGTCGACTCTCACTTCTTCAACACCAAAATGTCGAACTACAAAATTAGCGAACGGCCAAACCACCAATTTCTTTCCAAACACCAATGGCATACATAAACAAATATATTTAAGTGGGGGGCTTCACCCCCACACCCCCCTAACTAAATATTGTAACTCCAAGACCACACTACAGTTAGGGAAAGGCCAGGTGTAAGAGAATGGCCAACCGATTTCTTTTTCGTTGGATAGAAATCTGTGATTTGGCCGTTCGCTAATTTTGTAGTTCAACATTTTGGTGTTGAACAAGTGAGAGTCGACATTTTCACCTGTCGACAATATAATATAGACCCGGTTATTACAACGTATTTTTGGAATGTTGCAAGATTTCTTTGTGTGCAGTATTTGAAGGTGGCAATTGTTGAGCAATTAATGAGCTGATTCCTGTAGCCAAGGGTAGGGGGGTTGATTCCTTCTATCTCCATTTACCTACTGTTTGGCTTCAAGGAAGTCACTTATTAATTTTACTTTTATTTATTTTTAACATGTGGTTGACTGGGTTTGTTTCACAAGGCCAATGGTAACTTTTCAAAGGAGACACAAGGTGATATCCAAACAGATCCAAGACACCATGGAACTTCCCCTACTCTTTTCAATAAGTTACATGGTGTCTTTTACATCCACGTAAGCTGCCATCAGTTCAGACATATAGGGCCTTGGTTTAATCCTTATATAATATATAATATATATTTCTCTGTATTTTTCTGTTTAGAAAAATCCCTATGGACTTGTTTTTGGAGTGTCCTTTAAATACCATTGCTGGTATTTCTTTGATACTTAGCAGTATTCTTATTATTACCATTGCTGGTATTTTTCTTTATAGTCTCTTCTGTTATTAAAAAAACAAAAAAACAAACAAACAAACAAAAACATTCTCTTATTTGTTCTCCATTACTTATAATTATGCCAGAGAAATCTTCTGATTCCAAAAAAGTGCATGGCCTGCGGCCATAGTATTCTGATTTCAGACACTTATTCAAAATGTGTTTCTTGTTTAGATCTAGCTCACTTTAATTCAGATTGTGACATATGTAAGGCCATCAATCCAAGAGCTCTGATGGACAGAAAAAACAAATTAATTTTATGAAGTTTACTACTCCTAAAAAAGTTGGCAAGAAAGGAAATTCTGTTCATGGAGAATCAAGAAAACAATCCCCGTATCTGACTACTTCTTTGGCTCAAGTATTCGAACCTCCCAGTAAAATGGCTAAAGTATCAGATCTGACCTCTTCAATCTGATATCTCAATTAGAGAAATCTCCTTGGATCCAGTCACCACAACTGTTGCTGGCTCCTGTCTCATTTTTGCTCCCTTCCCCTTTTTTTGGAAAGGTCACCGAGTCAACATTCTAGAACATCTTCTACAGCATCATCCATATGATCATCCAAGAGTCTGACAGAAGCCAGTGTGGACATGATGATGAAGAAATTCCTCACGACGCAGTTTCAAATGGGAGTTCTTCCAACTTTGACACCATTGGGTCTAAAGACCCTTGTCAGTACAACTTCCCCATTACTAGCTCCTTCTCTGATCTGACCTTTGGTTTTGGAGCCATTGGATCCAAAAATCCTGGAGTCATTTTCCTTGGATCTGAAGATGCTGGTATCTTCAACTCTGGTGGTATCTCTGAGTAGCACAGTACCAAGCACTTGAGAGCTGGATAACTCTCAGATCCTTAGCATCAGTGCTGTATCTGGGTTGTTGAAGTCGACTCCAAAGTTGTTGGAGCCATCTTTTACCTCGGATGCTAGATAGCTCGGCTCCAACCCCTTCCTCAAGTAGTCTGCTTTCAGGGTGGAGGAAGCCTATGGTCCATAAGCATGTCTTATCAGATCCATAGGTTTCATTTTCTCCAAGGCATTCTGCGTTCGAGGTAGTGGAGAGAGCTTTCTCTGCTCCAAGAGTTCAAGCTTCTCTTCCCTCTTTGGCTCCAATTACCCAACTCCATTTGACTCTATGTCTGAAGTCTCAGTCAGTTGTGCCCCTGAGACAGCCAGCCTAAACTAGTCTCCAGAACACCCAGCAGGGTATACTAATCTCTTCTGACATTTCTCTGGAGCATCCCATCGAAGAAGTTCCTAAGAAGAGAAAGTGTTAAAGGAGGCACTTGGACTCTCCACAAGAGTCTGTCACAAAAGATACAGATTTTGATGAGGGAAAAGGGTCCCCAAGAGCACCACCCAATGATGTCTCATTTGGAGGCATCCTAGAACTCCTAAAATAAAGGGGTCATTGGTCCCCAGACAACCCTTCACAAGAGGATTCAGTATTCCTGGAGGCTTTTGGAGCTGGCCTGTCTACCTCCTGGGTGATTCCATCCGCTGTTGATCTGATTGATTTGACCTCTTGAAGGGAGTAGAAGGAGCCTGATACCCATCCAGCCTATCCTTAAGAAACCAGATAGGACAGAACATATTAACAAGGTACTAGTTGATGCCATGGTTGTAGTAGCAGTCAGAAAGAAGGAACTAGCAGAGCAAAGTCCCTCTGTCTGTCCCCTAAGAGGGAGTCTATGGTGCTGGACAGATTTGGGAAGCATGTCTGTGCTTCGGCGACTTTTATCCTTCAGTCACTGAACTACTTGGCACATTTCACAAGACTTCAAAGGGATTCAGTTAAGGAACTTTCCAAATCCTTCAATGGGACCATATCCTCTGAGGCAGAGAGCACTATTGCCTTGCAGTTGGCTACCTTTCAGTCCATTTCAAACTTGTCCATGAGCCTTATCTCCCTTGCAGCTGAAGGTATTTCCATCAGAAAACATGCCTGGGTGACTTTGTGGAACCTTTTAAATCATCCTTCGTCAGTGCTCCGTTTGACAGAAGTTCCTTATTTGGTCCCAAAGTAAAAGATGCACTCTCTAGGTGTGAGCAGGAAGGAAAAACCCTGTCTGCTATGGGCATACATTTTTCATCCCCTCAATGGACCTTCTCTAGAAGCCAATGAGGCGGACAGAAAATGTGGTTCAGAAAATCTCAGTTTCATAGGTTCATAGGAAATTACTAGGCTAAAGGCCCAAGAGCCCTTACACTCCTAGTCATGTTAATCCTGAGTTGCCTCAATTGCCCTTGGTTAGATGGATGTAATTTGCAGAGGGAGTCTATGATCAACACCAACTACCCCTGTCCATGAGGGACATGGTTGCCTCCCCCAGGTGAATTTGCAGTCTCTCATCCATTTGTCCAGGTTGTGCTTGAATAGGGTCAGTAAAGAGCTCTACTTCATGTGAATTGGCAGTTTATTCAAGAGTAGTGGCAATCTCTGGGAGATATATCTGTCTGTCCAGCTTGTTCTGTTAATGTCACAGGCTAGGTTAAGATCTCTAGAGTGAGTGACTCTTGTGCCATTTAACTTGTGGATGTGCAGCATTTCCACTAGGGCAGTGTCAGAGACTGCCCTGTAGGCCGCCACAAGTTGCCTGTCAGCAGCCTATATGATACAGAGTACAGTGACAGGGCTTTCAGTCTATTCATGTACGTCATGGTGTGGAGGCCCTATATTTTCTTTGTGAGAAACCTCTGTGGTCTCTCCACCTGCTGCAGGTGTCTAGTGAGGTACATGTAGAAGGGAGCATTGTACTCTATTAATGGTCTGATGAAGGTCAAGTACAGTGAAGTTATAACATCCTTTGACCTGGATCCAATGCCCTTACTTATGAGATGCACAACATAGATTATCCTTAGTTTTAGATGCTATTTTAGCTTCATAATTAGCTTTAGAGGACTTTACAGATTTTTGATTTGCTTGTTCACACTATGGAGGGAATTCTTCATCTGTTGAGTCAGTTCCCTCTTGTTCTTAGACATCAGTTTCTTTCTTTTGTTATATAACCTGTTTATACTTGAGGTCCACCAGGGTGGCTTGTTATTTTTTGAGAGGACCTGTTTTTAATCCAGTCAGGTACAGCCAAGTCTGTACAGGTGCTTAAGTGTTTATACAGGGCATTTGTGTACACCTCTCCATAGGAGTCATTGTTTGTGATTGCAGGGGGTATAAAACTTTTTATACCATTGCTTAGTAGACTATAGATTGCTTTGAAAAAGTTTTTTTTTTTTTTTTGCTCCTGTGGTGGTGACAGGTTCAATAGTTACTTTGAATTAAATTGATTTATTGTCCGACCTTACCAGGGAGGGCATCACACAGGAGGAAGTGCACTGACCCTCCCCACCCTTGTTGATGAGTACTCTGTCTGGGACATTTGAGCCCCTTGTGGAGGTGCAGACCATCTATTCCAGAGCATTTGTATTGACAAAGTCAAGGAACCTCAGGACGAGCATGTTCATGCTCATGTATGTCACCCAGTCAATGGAAGGATAGTTGAAATCTCACATGACTAAGGTGTTGGGCTGTATGTCAAGTGACTCCAGTAAGCCAGGTAGGAGATGTGCTTTTCTTGGTTCATGGTGGGGGACCTGTAGCTAGCAATGATTGCCTGTAGTTAACTGGACAGGGAGTAGTTCGAGAGAGTCATACTGTTTGACTAGTCTCGAGGTGTACTTGGCTTTAATGAAGATGGATATACCTCCACGTTTGGTTCTTCCATGCACATTTTGAGGTCTGAGCATATGGAAGGCATTGTAGCCTTGCAGGGTCAGGGCGTTGTCCGTGACCTTGAACCATGTCTCATTGACTGCACAGATGTCAGCATCTTCCAAGGTGAGGAGTGCTTCCAAGGAGTGCAGTTTCATGTTTAGACTCCTAGCATTAAGCAGCAGAACCTTGAGTTTGTCTCGAGTGGATTTTGTTACATCAGAAATTTTGTTGTTTTGACATTGCCTAAAAAAAGGCACTATGGGGGAGGCAAGTGCCTTTGCCTGTATCTGAATACCTAGTGGAGACAGATGCAGACCATCTCTGGCAAAGCAAAGTGACCTGTCGACCATGTCTTCCCATGCTGACAGATACTGGATCCCCCTGGACTGACACCACAAGCTAAGCCAATTGTTGAAGTGATTCATTTTTTGTTTATTATTGTGGCATCATCCTGGGTGAAGGTAGAATACTGCTTAAGGCTAGGGTCATACCTGCCTGGGAAACATAATCTGAGAGTCAGGTCATGTCTCTCTTTATATAGTCTAGTGGGGTATGTCTCAAGTCATTTACCCCAAGATGGACTAAGACAGAGTCATAATGGCACTTGTTGAGTGATTTAAGTGCATATGTGATTTGACAGATCCTGGCACCTGATAGGCAACTGACCATGATCTTATCCTTGTCTATCCTGGTGAGGTGGACATCTGTGTGTCCCTTCCAAGAACCATGTGGAGACAGTTCCCCCAGGGGCAGAGGGAGGAACTCTAATGGAATACGCTGTCCCCATGCCAGAGGTGGTCTGCATAACCAGGGATCCAGAGATACCTTCTCTGACAGGTCCTGTCAGCGCTCATGAAAGGAGGCCCGACTGTCCATCTCTGGAGGCAGTTGGGGGTAGTTTATTCCTACACCAGAGAGCCTGGCTAGAGATTACAAAAGATTCATGAGTGTGGAGGGTAATATCCAAAGGTTATATAATACCATTTTCCCATCTAAGCCTGCAAGTAATAAACAAAATCCCTGATGTTTCACCCAATCAGAGGGAAGCAGCAGCAAAAGAAATAAACAAGCTACTAGAAAAAAAGTCATCCAAGAGATCCCCCAAACCAGAAAGAGTCCGGAACTTATTCTGAAGCTCAGCAAACTAAATCAATCAGTTCAGTACATGATGTTCCGGATGGTCATGTTTCAGTCCATTCTGCCTTTTCTGCACTAGATGACTGGATGTGCTTGATAGATTTTCAGGATGTGCATCATCACATAAAAATGAACAGACAGTCCAGGAGATATCTACACTTCCAGCTGGGAGCCTGTCATTACCATTTCAGAGCTCTGCCCTTTGGTCTCATGACAGCCCTCAGGGTGTTTATCAAGTGTATGGCAGTAGCAGCAGCTCACTTAAGACTGTAGGGATTCCAGATGTTTCTATATTTGGATGACTGGCTCATAACCACACTGACCAGGCATCTTCTGAGTCAAGCTCAAGACTACGTACTCCAGTTATTCTCTCGCTTGTAGATTTCAGTCAGTCACAACAAATTTCATCTCAAACCAGCACAGATATTAGAATTCATTAATGCCTTACCCAATACAGTCAGTCATAACAGCTTCTCTCCCTCTGTCCAAAGTTCAATCTTTTCAGGTCCAGGTCAAAAAGATCATTCAGAATTCTTCTTTTCAGCTTGACTGATCCTCCAAGCCTTGGAATCCATGTCAGCGGCAATCATTCTGGTTCTGCTGGTGGGATACCATATGAGATTTCTTCAGTGGACACTCGCAACTCAGTGGTCCATTTTCCATCAACCATTGTCCAGTCAGGTCAAAATAACACAAGCTTGCAAGAATTATCTTTTATGGTGGATACACTCCATTCAAGTACAAGAAGGTTGTCCCTTTGTTCTTCCCCAACCCAAGGCCACAGTGACTACAGAAACCTCCTAGACTGGGTGGGCGGAGGGCAGTTCTTGGGAAAGATAGTCCAAGGCACCTGGTCTCCCAAGAGGCTAACTTGCATATGAATGTCCTGGAAATCAGAGCTGTTCTCCTAGCATTGCAGGCCTTTCAAGACACTCTCCCCAATGGGACTATAGGAATTCAGATGGACAATATGTCAGTGGTCTGGTACATCAACAAAGGAGGAACCAAATCTTACCCCCTTTGTCTAGAAGCTATGAGAGTATGGCAATGGGCGATCTCATCCAACTAATTTCCAGTAGTAACACAAATTCCAGGGAAGTCTAATGTGATTGCAGAAATGTTAAGCAGGTCTATTCTAACGCCTTATATGTGGTCCCTCATTATGAAGGCGACAGAGAGGATTTTCTGACAGTGGGGCCAACCATGCTGCAATCTCTTTACATCTCCCCTTAAAAAACAAGTGCAGAAGGTGGTTTCTCCTGAATCCCCCCTATGGGGGAATCACCGAGGGACACTCTACTTCATGATTGGCCTTCTGGTCTCCTTTACATGTGCCCCCTGTTACCCTTAATTCCCAAATCTCTTAAAAAGCATCTCAATTAAAGACTACAGTTATTCTCTTTACCTCTTACTGGCCTTGTCAGATTAGGTTTCCCTTTCTTTGGCCTCATCTTCTTCATCTACCCTGGATCCTGGATCCAAATCCAGACCTACTGTCTCATCCGACAGACATGACTCATCTGGACATTCCAGGCCTAAAACTGACCACATGGTTTCTCCAGTTCAGTTGATTGCTAGGCAACCCAGGCTCTCCTCCCATGTCTGTCACATTCTTTTACCATCCCACAAAGCTTCCACTAAGAAACTTTGCAAAAGAAAATAGAAAAGATTTGTTGTTTGGGCACAGCAAAAGAATTTAGACCCCTTTGCTAGTTTGTAAAAGTACAATTAGCTGCCATTTCAGATATTCACATATGAGTACATAACTCAGTGTTATCATTCTCCAAACTTTGCAAAGCCTTTCTAAGAAGAACTTTTCTACTTAGACCTCCTTTAAAAGATCCCACTCCTCCTTGGGATTTAAACATTGTTTTGCAAATTTTAACACATCCTCCATATGAACCATTAGCTAAGTGTGAACTAAAATTCTTGACCTGGAAAACTATCTTTTTAGTTGCTATTACCTCTGCCAGAAGAACCAAAGCAAAAATTGGCTTAGAACCAACAAAACGAGGAACAGAAAATGTTCTATAGAGCAGCATGTAAGGAGTCAACAGTATTATAAATGAGTGCTTTCTTTTATTTTATACCAAGAACTTAGTTGTTTTGAACATGTGATTTTTTTGGTACTATTTTTAAATGTGGACACTTGATTCAGTAGTCAGATCTGAAGAAGTTCTTGGTGTGAAATAAGTAAAAGAACGAAAGCACTAACTTACAGTACTGTTGACTCTTTATGTGCTGCTTTATAGAATGATTTTTCCTGTTCCTCTGCCAGAAGAGTGTTGAAGTATGGCCTTCCTGATTTGGAAACCAAGACAAATGTGGTGGCCGATGATAAACACGGGTCCTTTTGTGACAAAGAAACCAGAAATTTATTCAACAGGGCCATGATTTGTGGCTTTATTGAGGCCACCAATGAGGTGAGAAATATCCTCCAGTGGAACTGGTAGAATTTTACAATAACACAATATCTGGGCTTATGTTTAGGTAACAGCCCCACTATGGTTTTTAGAACAGGGTCTAATTTAAAAAAAGATTTTTGAAAAAGGTAGTAAAAGCAGGTTTAACTCTAATTTGTCTTCTAATGGCATGCTCAAATGCAGTGCATGTGTCCAGTGTAGATGAATTGCAGAAGGGGTGAACTTTGTGGTATCCTGTCTATCCAAACTGCAAATTCAACTGCAACATCAAAGGAGTCATTTATTTAGCACAATGTGTTACATGTCATATGTTTTATGTTGGTAAGACTTTAACTGATTTAAAAGCTAGGATTAACAACAGTAATGCACTATACAAATATTCCAATGATTGTCAAAATGTATTTTCTTTGTTTTGAAGAAAGTTCCATTGTTTGATTGGGGGGGGGGGTAATTGGGAGGTTTATGCTGAAAAAGGTGAACGGTTTTGGCAAGTGTTGTTGGATGACACTAACCTCTTGGGCATTAATGACAGGGTGTCCTTCAACAGTCTTTTGTTTTTCAGAAAGATGTGTATTTAACTGCTTGGTGATTATTGTCTGATGAATTTTACCTTACTTGTAGTGGACAAAAGTACTTATGAATTATTGGTGTATGTTGCACTTTCATTGGAGTCTGCTTTTTGTTTTTTGAAAAAAAAATTAGGGAATTAATACAGACATAGTGATTTAGGTGATGTAATTCAAGGGCAAGAAAAGGAAAAGTAGGAGCAGATGTGAAACCTTTTTGTCAAGTAATGGAAAAATCAGTCTGACAATAGGCAGGGAAGGGATATATAGTTATAGAACAACAGGGATAAAACCAGAAATTGATTTTACAATATTTTCAACAACTTTAAGGCAGGTTAAATACTAAGAATTTAATAGCACATTTTTCAGATCATATTTCAATAATGTCGACATTTGGAGACCAGAGTAACATAATATAGGTAAGTGTTTGAAAAGATTAACATGTATATGAGCAGAATAAAGTCTGAATTGTTTAAAGAACATAGGGAAATGATTGCATTGTATAGGAAATGGATAGAGCACTAGAGAAATTATAAAAGCAAATTATGTACAACTTTAAAATGAAATTGTAAAGTTTTGGCATTTCTGTGGAAAACAAATGTACAGGCAAAATGCATGGAAGATGACTAGGCAATAAGTGAAGGAGATAGTGTGAATCATAAAAGGGCAAGAGAAGTATATGAGATGAATATGTTATGAGAGAAATGTTTGTACCGGGAAAATATCTAGTGAAAGGAACGAAAGAGGAAGTAGTATTCCCTTTTAAAGGACAGTAAATAAAATGTAAAGAAAATATAATGACCATAGTGAAAGATTGGAGTGATAAGCTTATAAGGAAACAGAAAGGATTTTCAGAAATAGTAGAGAAGTATATAATAAAATTTAGAAGAATACAGGAAAAGAATGAGGAAGCAGGAGAATATTATATGAAATGAAGGAATGAAAAGTAATAAAAGATGAAGTAGCAGAAAATAGAAAAGAATGGTATAATATGATAATGAAAACAGTTGTATTATGTATAACACTGGCTCTAGAGGATTTGGTCATGTTTATTTATGTTGATATGACACCATAATCACATGTAAAAATGAGGAAAAAGGGACTGACAACAATGATTACCAATGGGATGAATTTTCTGATAAAAAAAGCCAGCTGAGGAAAGAAAGTGAAGACTGGAAGAGCAGTGGGAATGTCATTTTGTTTTGTGGTGACTGGATAAATTATTTGCCACTGTAAGGTGATTGGCTAAATAATTTGCCACTCTAGGAGTTAATGAAATATAGACAATATAATGAAAGGAATTATAATGTTTGTGAAGAGGAGGAGACAATGAGGCTTTTTTAAAGAATATCCTACAACAAAGGAGTTTGGAGAAATTGTAAGATAACGTGGTGTAATAAAACATTTAAACAGTAACAATGGAAATTATTTTAAATTATGAATGCTATGTAAAATAATGTAAACAGATAGAAAAAATTGGTAGACCTTGTATTATGAATGCAGTGTAAAAGAATGTAAACACAAAAAATGGTAGAAAATTATTTGCCTGTGTTTGATTGTGTGCAAAGCAGGATGCAGCAAGTTGTTATATAATAAAAAGTGGAGGTTAATGACATGACCAAAGAAATAGACTTTTGGATGTGGATGAAATGGTGGGGTGAGGTAAACAATAAAAAAGTGATAATGAATAAAGATGTATATAAAAGTATGCAAAATATTATAAATAATGTATGGTATTGTGTAATATGTTCATTTGTTTTAAGAACAAAGACAGCCTTCTCTTTTCGATAAGTGTTGTGAGATCTTTTACATCCACCTGAGCTGCCACCAGCTCAGGCAGATGTGACCTCGGTTTATCATGTTATCTCTGTGACTGGTATATAACATAATGAGTACCCTGTTTAAAGTTGCACTTGCACAAGTGTGGGTGCTACCAATGCATTTCAGCTGACTCCATGGTCTCAGTAGCTCACAGAGATCCTGATCTTACTTGCACATTTCCAGCTACTATATATACCAGGTATATGCATTGTAGGGTGAAGATATCTAGGGCCTCACTAATACCTTGATTGTAAGCCATAACTTGAAGCTAACAAATGTCAGGAATGCTATCCTCCAGAAGCTGATTCAGCAAGAGAAACAAAATGCTTTTAGTAGTATTCCTTAAATTTCTACTTCAGATCGCAGTTTAGCATTGGTTGCTAAATGCAGTTGGAGCTCCAGAAAGAAATGTAAAAGGCAGTGGTGCAATCACAAAATTGTCTGTAATTTCAGTCTATAAGTGACAGCCTCAGCTTGAATATCAAACCTACTGAGTGTTCATGAGTATGGCTCACTGATATAATTACCTCAATGAAGTCAAAACTCTCCAAAATGTGGGACATTGCCACTACATATTCAACTGAGCTAGGAATTCAAGACTCTGTGAACTCCTGTAAAATTATCCATGGATAAATCAGAAGTCTGCACTACACTTTTCCCTCCATGGCATATATAAAAGACTTGGTGTTTCCACTGTCAATCTGGATCAATTCAAAACTGGTACAAAAGCATTTTATTACTTCTCTTCCAATGTTACCCTCAGTCTTGGACTGTAAATAGCTGACACCCAAAGTGGACTGGCTGCTCCATCTACAGCCCTAAGTTTTCACCTAACCATGTCTTAGTCATAAGTGATGTCTCTACAGACTAGAGCAAGCTGGAGACCTGTTCAGGTGTGCTCCATGTGAAACTAATGTTAAGCATCAGTACCCTGGATGGAGCCAGGGAAAAACAGGTCTCATCTAAAGGATGACGAAGGACAGTTAGCATCAGAGGTTCCATATTGAGATAATAAGGGTAGGGCATTTTTCTAGTGTATTTTTGGCCCATGGTGGTCAGAGGTAATTCTGAGATTCCTCGAACCTGATCAGGACCAGAAAACCATCAAATTATTCACTTAGCCAATACGCTGGAGCTGTCAGCGATGCTAAAACAATAGCAAATATGAGTGGCTAAGGAAGGCACTTCAGATAAATGAAAAGGGCAGAGAGCATTAAGGAGGTCCCCGTATGAATGAGTTTTGTCCTACAGGATAAAGTGACAAAACAGTTTACTATGATTTGCAATGCTATAAATTAGAAGAAAAAAACTTATGCATAACAAAAACCCTAAAGAAAAGGATAATCAAGCAATTAAGCAAAGTTTAAATGAGTAATATGCACAGATAAGTATTCCTTTTTTTTTTCAAAACAGGTTTATTGTTTTAACATATAAGAGAAATATCATAACAATTTTATACAAGTAATTAAAAATAGGTATTATTATAATATTCAACAAAACAACTAAAGTATTTACAAAGACATCCACTACAATCAGATCAATTAATTAAACTAAAATTCCAATTTATTTGAAATTAAAATTTTTTTAACAAATTTTGTAAATTATCCCATACAATATAATAAGATGTTTTTCTATTTGTTCTTGTCCTAATTGTGTTTATTTCCATATGGCACACTATATTCATAACATTTTTAAATTCATTGAACGAAGGAGGTGTATCTGAAATCCAATTTCTAGTTATTATTTTCCTAGCCACTGCTAGAATAGACCATAGCAAGGGAAGCTTAACCTTTTTAACACTTTGAGGTACAGGTGTGTTGAATAATATAAGAGATTTAGAAATAATGAAATTATCTGTAAAAAGAGCCTGCAAAAATTCATTAATTGACTTCCAGTATTCTTTCAATTTTATACAGTCATAAAACATATGAGCCCAGTCAGCATTAATTTCTACATTACATCTCTTACATAAATTATCTTTATTATTTATTTTATTCATCATCAAAGGTGTATAAAAGATCTATGTAAAAATTTCCATGTATAAAGTCTCCAGACAATGGAAGACGTAGTTCTATAAGCAGATTCCAATATATATTGTTTATCTTGTTGATTTGGTGGGTCCCCATTAATAGAAGTGAAATAATTCCAGTATGAATCTACACTGTAAAAGTTTCTTGTCTGATAATTTTATGTATGTATGAAAGTTTACCTTTATCAGAAACTTTATGTTGTAAATTTAATATCAAGTAATCAATCAGTGTTGGAATAGATTATTTAACTGTTATAGACATTAGATCTATTTTATTAATGAGATGTTGTCTAAAGGTCTGAACCTCTAACCAGCAAGTTTCTCTTAGATCAAATTCTTGTTTTAAGAAATCTAGATTTTTAACTTTATTATCAGATATCAACTGATACCAGTACTTTAGATCATTATCTATAGTTAAATGAGTTCCTTCAGAAGTAGATGACAAAAGCATACCCTGAGTATACATTATAGGGAATACAATAAAATTCCATTCCCTATACTTGGGTGCATGAATATAAAGTTACGATAACTAATAATAATATTTAATGGGTAACAAACCATATGTTTAGGTGTAATAGGTGAAGTACAAAATTCCTTTAGTAACCATAACATGGAGTTATTTACAATCATATTTTTATGTGTTAAGGAGATTTTCATGAAGTGCATACTATTTAGTTCCCAATAATCTTTCCATTTTGCAACATATGACTGATCTATTAATAAAGTGATAACTTTTACAATAGAAGAGATAGTATATAAATTAAAGTCTGGAAAAGAAATACCCCCTTGAGACCAGCTATTAGTATGTTTCTTTAATGCAATCCTAGGTCTATTAGGTGCCCATAGGAAATTTAACATTAGTGTATTCAGTTTTTTGATAATTATTTTTGTAGGTGGAAGTATTATTGATTGTATTAAGTATAAAATCTTGGGGAATATTATCATTTTAATAATTGTAAGTCTCTCTTCCATAGTAAAAAACATATTATTCCAGGTATTAAAAAGATTTTGTATATTAAGAAAACAGGTATTATAATTATTATATATAATAGATGTAATATCTTTAGATAATATTATACCTAAATAAGTTATCTGACCTGAATTGGGCACATATTTAATAAAATCACTAATGAGAATATTTTTTCGTGTATATATAGGTAGTATTTTAGTTTTTTCTTCATTGAATAACAGATAAGTATTCCTGAGACATAAAAGGATTATCAAGCAATGAAAGGAGCATTGAAAGTCAAAAAGTCATAGTTCACTCAATGAAATACTGATTAGGTGGTAAACTGTTTCTCATAATAACAACATTATAGGTTCATAGGTTCATAGGCTGGTACTAGACTATCAGCCCTAGGGCCTATACAAGCCTAGCCATAACAATTCCCTGGCTATTTCTTCCCACACTATTTACTTCCCTGGACCCCTGTCTAGCAGGGCGACTGACATGATCCCCGGAGTGAATTTCCTTTCTCCCATCCAATCGTCAAGGTTCCTATTGAAGAGGGCCAAAGAGGCACACTGCTTGACATGTATGGGCAATCTATTCCAGAGTCTGGGGAGTCTCTGGGTCAGGAACCTATCCCTCCAGCATGTTTTGTTTATTGTGATGACAAGGTTTAGATCCCTGGAACGTGTGGCTCTGAGGGATTGGGATTTCTTTAAGTGTAGCATGTCCAACAGCTCTGGGTTTGACATGGCCTTGTATGTTAAGCAGAGATCGCCTCTGCGTAGACGGTATGCGACAGAATATAGCTGGAGTTTTTTAAGGCGGTCAGCGTAGGGCATCTGCTTTAGGCCTGTGAGTCTTTTAGTGAGGTATTTCTGCGGCCTTTCAATTTTTACAGATGTCTTGAGAGGTACATACCAAACGGGGCATTGCATTCTATAATGGGTCTAATGAGGGATGAGTACAGTGGGACAACGACCTCCTTTTTTCTGGATGAAAAGCCCTTAGTGATGAGGTGTGCCACATAGAAGGATTTCCTGAATGTTGTGGCCATGTGGTTATCGAAGGTGAGACCATTGTCCACCTGTGTCCCTAAGTCTCTTATTACACTTTCGGTGTTTAGTGTACTGCCACCTATATGGTAATTCATGGAAACATGTTTTTTCCCAAAGGGGATAACTATACATTTCTTGGCATTGAGCTTGAGCCCATGGCTCTGGCACCAAGCATCTGTTTCTGTAAGGCCCTTTTGTAGAGTATCCACATAATTTGGGGATTCAGTAATGGCTCCCAGTCTGCAGTCATCTGCAAACTTTGTTAGCCAGAGTCCCTTAGTGTTGGCCTGTACTTCAAAGAAGTAGATGCCAAACAAGAGCGGTCCCAGGACTGAACCCTGAGGAACTCCACTTGTCACTTGTCTGGAGCTGGATTTGGAGTCGGCTACTTTTACATTGTAGGTTCTGTCAGTAAGCCAGTTAGCAACCCATTGGGTGACATAGGGATTAATGCCCAGCTTAGTAAGTTTATCTATGATTCCAGAGTGGGGGATGGTGTCAAAGGCCTTGGCAAGGTCTAGATAGGCTGTGTGGACCACCTTACCCTTGTCCATGGCTCTGGAGACTGATTCGAAGAAGTCAATCAGGTTCAGGAGACAAGATTGGCCCTTCACAAACCCAAACTGGGTGGGGTCCAGTGTTTGAAGGTTGCCAATGTCTTTGTTTATAAGTTCCATGATAATACGCTTGGCTCTGGAGACTGATTCGAAGAAGTCAATCAGGTTCAGGAGACAAGATTGGCCCTTCACAAACCCAAACTGGGTGGGGTCCAGTGTTTGAAGGTTGCCAATGTCTTTGTTTATAAGTTCCATGATAATACGCTCCATGGCCTTGCAGATAAGGCTCGTCAAACTGATGGGATGGTAGTTTCCGGGATCCAAGGTGGATCTCCCCTTGTGGAGTGGGATAACTGTAGCTCTGCACCACTCAGTGGGCACGGAACCTGAGCAGAGGCTATGATTAAACATGACACTTAGGTGAGGTGCCAGTTCATATTGTAGTTCATGTAGTACACAGCCCGGGATGTCATCTGGTCCCATGGATGCTGTATTCTTAGCTTTGGAGAGTGCGTTTTTTACCTGTGTGGCTGTAATTACCAGAATTTGGCAATCTTCCGGTATTGAGATGGGCAATTTAGGGGGTTAGAGGGGGTGAAGTTGGCACTGAATCGATCTGCCAGGATATTGGCAATATCCTTGGGATCAGTATATTTAATGCCATTCTGTTTTAGCTCAGAGCAGATCTGAGCATTGCCATTTAGATTCTTGACATAGTTATAGAATGCCTTGTGGTTGTCTTTGGAATCTTTGGCAATTATATTTTCGTAACTAGCTTTGGAGGATTTTATGAGGGATCTCAGTTTCTTACTGAGGCTGGTAAGGGAGTTTTTTTGCATCCTGGGATTTTCCTCTTTTCTGCAACAGTTTCTTCCTCTTGTTGTAAAGTTTGTTTATGGCAGGGGACCACCAGATTGGCTTCCTTTTTTTGGATGAGAGCATCTTGGTTCTATTTGGGATGGCACGGTTCATGCATGAGTGGATGTGGTCGTACAGTGCCTTAGTGTAGGATTCAGCAGTTGAACTTTCAGTTCCCGTCTGCATGGGTGTCATGAAGTTTGTCACTTCTGACTTGAGTAGCATGAAGGTGGCTTTGGAGAAGTTTTTTATGGAGGTTTCCTTACTGGGGGGATGGGGGTGGGATGTGAATGTTAAGGGTGATTAGCTTATGGTCAGACCTAGTAACCAAAGTAGCACAAAACCATGAAAAAAAAGCAAATAAGTGAATGTGCAATCTAGTACCAATAAAGGTGTTCCTCTGTTCTTAGTATAAAAATCCTCCAGTACTCCACCGCAGTACAACCAATTACCACAAAATTTATTGAATAACTGAATAAAAACTGTTAAAAAACATTAAAAAAAAAGCAGATTGATCGCTTTCATCTCCTGCAAGGAGACTTCATCAGAATCTGTGTTTTTACATACATCCTTTGTTTAAATAATAGTCCTAATTGTTCAATTGATTACATTTAGGTTCGTATAGGCTGGCCATTGATTAGTACAGATTTTAAATCTTTGCTGGTGGGAATGATTTCCCTAAAAATGTAAGCCAAGTTGCTTTTGTTTAAAACATGTATATAAAAATCAATGCAGTACTAAGAAACTTTAACACACATCAAAAAAACATGTAATATTAAAAATAATGTTAAAAATTATGTTAAAAATGTTGTTAAAAATATTGTATAAGATCATATAAATATATAAATAAATACATGGATACATACATGCTAAATAAAAAATGCTTCACTATAAATAATGAGAAAATAATAATGGTGGTAATCGTAGTGGTGCCTCTTGGGGTCTTCTGCTAAAATCTTAAGTGCCGGGTTAATGGATATGTGGTCATTTAATCCATTATTACCACATGCATCCAGTCTTAACTGCCAGATCATTTCCCTGAATTCAATTTTGGTTTCCCAATCCCCACCTCTCTCATGCTTAACCACCTCTTCCAATATCCAAAATTTAAAGTCAGCCTCCTTACATGTTCGGGTATGCCTAAAAAGTGCATTTTTGTCATTCATCTTGATAATATCTCTATTGTGTTCATATATACGGGCCCTTAGATTACGTTCAGTTTTTCCAATGTAGTATTTCCAACACTTCTTGCAATAACATAAATACACTACACCTTTTGTGTAGCAACTGTAATATTTGTCCCCTATTAATCTCATTTTTAAACTGAGAAGGTCCAGGTCTTTAGTCCCTGCAATGAAGGGACATTGTGCACATCTACCACATTTAAATGTGCCATATTTAGTACATGTTCCACCTGTCACCCTTGTGGTATTTTTCTTTCTCTCAAATATGTTTTTCAAATTCTTGTTTTTTCTAAAAGCATATCTGAGTGTTTGTTGAAATACATCTACTCTGGTGGACATTCTATTGAACATTCCCCACATATCGTTTATGCATTTCTTAATCCATCCCACACCATTGTAATGTGTCAGGATTAAATAGGGCAGCCTATCTTTATTGTCTTTACTATTACTATTTGTTTCATCCACTTCAACCCCACCAGAGTTGGTGAGTAATGGTTTGTATACCGTAACCCATTTATCCAGAACTAATTTCTTGTTTGTCTCAATCATGTGTTCTGGGTACCCTCTTTCCTTGAACATGTTTTTTTAGAATCTCCATTTCCTGCTTTAAATCACTTCTATTCGATGTCATCCTGGTTGCTCTGATCATTTGACCTTTTATTATGTTCGTTTTCGAATGGTATGGGTGGTCGCTCATAAAATGTAAGTAGGAATTGGAAAAACAATCCTTCCTGTAAATTCTGGATTTGTATTTGTTATTAACACGATCTTTTATTAATTTCACATCCAAATAGTGTGTTTCATCTGTGTCCATTTCAAACGTAAATTTAAGAAACTCTGTACTATTATTCATGTATTCAATGAACTCACTAATTTTTTCTTTAGTTCCGTCCCATAAAATAAAGATATCGTCCAGAAATCTGTAGTATCCACTAATGAATTTATAAAAAATCAAATTAAAAATGAATTGTCTTTCCCAAAATAACATAATAATGTTTGCGTAGATGGGTGCACAGGCTGACCCCATAGCCACACCATCTATTTGGTGGTATGTCACCTTGAAAGTAAATATAATTGTATTTCAATACAAGTTCCATGTTCTCTAAAACAAGTTTAAAATCATCCAATGTTAAAATTTTCATCTCCACTATCATTTTTTCAAACCAGTCTAGCCTAGTATTGTGTGGGATGACTGAAAATAAATCTTTAACATTGACAGTCACAAAAATTGTGCTAGCCCTATATAATTTGGACCCAATCTTGGTAAGGAAATCCCAGGAATCTATTAGGATGTGGGGATATTTCTTATAAAATACCTTTAGTTTAGAATCTACTGGGCTAGACTGGTTTGAAAAAATGATAGTGGAGATGAAAATTTTAACATCGGATGATTTTAAACTTGTTTTAGAGAACATGGAACTTGTATTGAAATACAATTATATTGGAGCCAAACTGATGTTAGTGTCCAAACAGACACTGACAATGATGATAGGTATGGTAAGATACAGGCAGGGTTGTCAGGGGCTGAAGCTGTGCCATTGGTTGACATCCCACTGTTATCCACCCCATCCCCAGCACCAGTGGCCATAGATGAGGGACAGTTGGTAGGTGGTGGCATGGAACAGGACAGTGTGGTGACTATTGCAAGTGTGTCTGGACAGAGCAGCCATAGCCAGATGACTGGTGAGGTACCAAACAGGCAGATGTACAGGGGTGCTCATAGGAGGGCTGCTGGTCATCATGCCCTAGGCAGAAGTGCCACAGCAGGTGTCACCAGGTGCATGTTTCAGGCCATCATGGAGGCACAGGCACATACTGCACATTATACCAGACAGGGTTTGAGACCCCAGAGGGCTACTCATTCTGCTGTTATAGACAACATCTGTGATCTTGCAGGTGCCCACCATTATTTTGCAGAGGTCCTGGATAGACGGTTGGGTGAGATGATGGGATTCCTCGGCCATGCAATGTCTGTGCTTGAGCATATGGTGTGAGTAGGGTGACAGCCATGTGGATGTAGGTCAGCAACACCAGCAGGTGGAGGTCTTTGTGGATGTGCAAAAAGTCAGAGCCGCTCACGTAGTGGCAGTACCAGCACTGCAGGGGGGGTGCTGTCCACACCACAACATAACAGGCCACATGCACGTGGTCTTGGCTGGTCCCAAGAGGTACCTGGATCCAGCAGACATGTGTCATCATCAGGTGAGAGTACCATATCTGGCCTTGCACCTGGTAGTGCCCATGGAACCCCTGGCAGGCACAGTTCTCATGTCCAAGGCTGGAGATGGTGAACTGCACATCCTGCCATGTACAGTCTGCAGCTGTCCAACAAACCCCTGTATAGGGCAGCCACATGGCAGAACTTTGTGCATGCATACACACACATGTCACCAACACAGCAAGGGCAACCCCATCCCTACACACACCACATCTGCACAGCCCAATTAATAATGAAACCCCCTAGCACACACACACATGATGTCAACCAAATGGCTCAGCCTAGGTCTCTGGCAAACCCACAACACACCCTGTGCATATGATGATACCTGTGCCACATCCCTGTCATCCATAACATTAATGCAGGGACAGGCTAATATGGTTCTGATGCACAGAGTGAATGTACTGAGGTGTACCAGTGTAATGCTGTGTAACATGTTTTCAGCAGTAAAGTTTAATGCTTACATGTCAGGATGTGTAGCTGTCCAGCCATGATGCATTATAGCTGTTATTAACACTGACCGAGGCTGGTCTCAATAATGTATTCAGTTTGTGTTGTAGGTGTCTATGTGTCAGTAGGATGTTGGTCTGCTGTTGTTTCCTACAAGGGGTATGGCACTGTGGTGACACCCTGACTGTACCATATCGTGGGTACAGCTGAACACAAGGAACAGTTCTATATAACAGTTACTGCATGTGCCACATGGCTGATAGATCTGAGGGGTGTATACAGGTGAGTGCATGGTGGCTGATGTCAGCAGTCCTTCTACAGTGGACAATGGTAAGTGTACTGGGTGTTACACACCACATATTTGTGTATAACACACACACACACACACACACACACACACACACACACACACACACACACACACACACAGAGGCTTTGGTGTTGATGCAATACACAAAGAGTACTGTACACATGGATGTATATACTTTTGCAGTGAACCCATTTTAGCCAATGTAATTCCACCAAGACAAAATAGGCACAATATCACATCAGTAAATAATCAGTCTGCTAGTTTAATGTCATTGACAATGGTACTGGCAGGGTATATGACCCCTACCCCAATGTAGTGCAGTCCTTGACTTGGTGTGCTGGTGTGGGTGGCACAGCCCTACCGTTTGGAGGGTGTGGGGTGGTGTAGAAACACAGATATTGTGACTGGCAACTACTTAACATGTTAACATAAACTGTACAGTATTACAGCCAGCTAAGTGGGGGGGGGATATACACAACAATAACCCCAATGATGGTGGCTGTGTCCGCAAGATCCACACCCAACTATATATATATATATATATATATATATATATATATATATATATATATATATACATATATATATATATATATATATATATATATATATACCAACCCCAGTATCGCTGTACAGCTATACAGTGAGGAAGAGGGTATTTACACATCTACTACTAGTTTTGATTAAATAAATTTCCACAAGATGATACCTTTGAAATGTTAGCATTTGACCATCAGTTCTCGGACGGATGACCTCCTGGGACATGTATTTTTTGCAAACTGAAGTAGATCCCTTCACATACACACACACTCTTACTTGGCAACACTAAGAGTAGAACTCCTACCTAGGTACTTATTGCTACTAATGTGTGTGGCCTTAATTGCACACACCACACAGCTTTTAGGATGAGGTGTGTCCCAGGTTTCTTGTTAAGTGAAGAACATCACCAGGCCTTGTACAGCATGGTAATGTGGGATGTACTGGTTGCTAATGAACAATACATAGTGTGACATACTGTCATATACACATTGACAAACACGTTAACAGTCATAGACACATCTAAGAGACCTTGGTTTATCAGTGCTAACTACCTTGTCAGTGAGTCCATTCTGTTACAGATAATTTGCACAGTGCACATGCATCATTGGGCTGGATAGTGTAACCAGTTACCTGTATGGTTGATAGTGACAGTGGTCCGGATACAGTGGACCTTGGGACATGTACTGGGGGTTCTGTGGTGTAAAGACAGTATACCCAGCACCCAGTGATATTTTATTCACTGAAACCCATGATAATACTCTGACATACCCACAACCACACATTGACCAGGACTGCAATACAACCCCTTGTCTATCTCAAGAGTGCTACTACAGGGATATACATCTATTGCACATGCCACATGGATAGTAGGGTGATGGTTTGTCATGACTCTCCTACTGTCAGCAACATCACTATCCCTTATACTGTATGGCAAGGTGTATTGTATTTGGAGTATGCAGCCTCAGAATGCTGTATCCTACAAATATACACACTTGCACACATACACACACTTGCCAGGACTCAGAGGGTAAGCCATGCCTATCTACCCATTTGTACAACAGTGTTGTGCTGGTACTGCAAGCTCCAGGTAGCCCACAAGGAGAAGAGTGTAACAAGGTACATGTAATGTCCATTACAGCAGCAGCCATATTCAACTATGGCAATTGGGGGGGGGGGTGGTGAGTGAGAAGGCCCTCAGGGTATTATCAACTACAGGTTTACAAACACACCAGACAGTGTTATTCTCAGTAATAGACACTGATACATTTGTCGGTACTGGGGTCCATAGGTGTAGGTGTTCCTAGGTGTGTACCAGGATATTGTCCCTAGAGAGATGAGACGAGTAGGGTATGTGGGTACAGTGTTTACATGCCAGCTGCCATTTGTCAGCAGGCCATTTATCAACTGATGCCTCATGAGTGATCCCCAGGGTGAAAGTTAAATGCAACCTCCAATCATCTGGTTGCCTCTTGCAGAGGGCCAGTGATGTGCTCCAATTGACATGTATGCAACATATATTACATAATATGGTCAGTGTCTGTCTTGGAGACCTGCACCCAAGCATGTTCTGTTGACTGTGGTAGTGTAGTTGAGGTATCCATGGCATGTGGTGCATACAGGGTGGGGTTTCCTAGCCGTGGCATTCATAACACAACTGGGCAGACATGTCAGTGTCAGTCAAGTGTAGATTACCTGTAAGCAGCCAAGATGGATACCTGACATCTGCACATCTTTACAGAGGACAGACAGACATCAGCTAGCCAACTGGTTATGATTAGGATGAATGTTTTGACAGATAGACATCTGACACTGATAGGTATGCCATTACTACATGACAACAGCCCTCAATGACATGTCCTATACACCACAGTAGTCTACAGTTAATATCCACATGTCAGATCAATATCCAGTAGCAAATACTTAATGACACACAGCTCACACACTAAGAACACAATAGTCAGGACTCAGAGCCCAGCTTTGCATGCAGGGGTGTTTGGTTCCAGTACTACAATCTGAAATCTATTCTTACTTGGGTAAGCACTGGTAACACTAGTAACAATGATACACTACATGCAAGTGTATCTGGATATAACCTGGAATATTACCCATGTATGAAACACAGACAAAATGGTAAAGATTGTTGTATTAGGCATATATACTCAGGTGTCCCAAACAGTATACTCACACCCCTTATTACTGTAAGGACAGCACATAGAATCATGTTATGTACATGAAATTAAATACACTTATTAAAGATGCCATTACCCTGCTATTTCATCAGACTGGAATGTGATCAGTGGTTACCAGGGCTGAGGTATGCTTAGAAAGAGTAGGCATTGCTTAAATGTAACTGCTAAGTAGATTTGCGCACTGGTAAGCGAAGCCTACATGGTGTAAGCGACTTTTCGTTTAACCGTACATTAGCACCACTTACCGTCACGCAAACCAGTGCAAACCTGCTTAAAGCTGCTGAAAACTGCCTTAACCCAGCAATCCTTGTTCTGCCTAGCAACAAAATAAACAGCCCTTCCAAGAGTTAAACTCAGGACTCTGTACACTACAGTCACAGCAGTTAACCATTAAGCCATCACAGCTGTGAAGATGTTTGTTGTTTTTTTCCAATGTATCTGTCAGTACACATACTAAATAGTAGTGAACAACTGCTTTGACTTCTATAATTGTGTAGCACTTGTTAGTGAAAATAGTGTTGAATCAGTTGTTTTATATATATATATATATATATATATATATATATATATATATATATATATATACACATATTTGATGAATATGGTTGGATACATCGGAGAAGGTATATACAACACTCATGTATACACATAACAAGGATATGGATATATATATATATATATATATATATATATATATAAAATGCTGATA
>NC_056737.1:1984739737-1984787237 GCF_019279795.1 Protopterus annectens | reverse complement strand
ATAACAAAACTTGGTTTTATTTTTAGGTACATTAAATAACACCTGAGGCAACAATATGAGAAAGATAATGGTTTTGTTGTGTGTAGCTAAGCTTCCATGAGACTTCAGTCCAGTATATCACAGACTAAGAAACACACAATGTGATTTTACTGTGTACTATATGGGAAACATCCACTCCTACTGCCGAGATTAAAGTGGTATAGATACAGTTACTACTAACAGTATCAAAATCATATATCATGCTTTTGTATATCACACAAGATCAGTCTGCCTTTGTTTGGGGCTGGGATAATTACAGCCCTATAGCCCTGTACTGTGTACACTAACAGAAGTTGCAGTACCCCTGTGCTGCAATAAAACATGCCTTTTAAATTACATTAGAATACAGGTTTAAGAACTATGATACCTTATTAGCCATTCAAACTTTTGAAGAGAGTTTATTAACTGACATTGAGAGCCTAATGCAAAAGAATTATCTGCACTATTGTCAATAAAATTGACTTCTAATAACAAATGCACTTTTTGAAGTCATCATTTACTCACTCCAATAAGAAGTAATCTACTTTTAGTCTCTGACGAGACATGTAACTGAATGGTTGCACATTAATAATATGAAATCTTTGTTACAGGTAATCCATCCCTTTAAATGATTATTTTCATTCATGCAAACATTTATCTGATGTCTTTATTTGAATTCTTCTTAGGAATGTTTCTTGTTTGCAATATCAAAATCATTAAGAAATCAACAGCAGAGTTGAGGGTGGGGTGTGGATAACCTAATAAATCTGTCAAATTTGGATCAAGGATGCTATTTCTTTGAGCACAGAATACCTATAGCATGAAACAAAACCTGTTTAAAACTCACAGTAGTAATCTGGTATTTTATATAATTATATTACAGCTGACCTTAAATTGTACTGTTATACATTTCCATCTAATAAAACAATGATGTGTCTCTATAGCACCTTCTCAAACCAAAATGTGTGTAGAAATCACCTAATTGGTTGATGCAAGTACGCATGAGTCACATGCTATGCTGAGTGACTGAGGAGTTCTGGGGAAGGAGTTGGTCTTTGTAATACAGCAAGCTGGCATTTATTTATTTATTTATTAATTTTATTGTTTCTTTAAGCAGTGATCTTAATTTTCAAAAGCAAGTATAGATGCAATTGATACAGTCACTGGAACTTTACATTTTTGTAGAGGTTGTTTTAGGAGCATTTAGTAAATCATGAGCAAAAAAACGCATGCAAACAGGATTGCACTTATGTGAACTACAAGTGCAACCATTGAAGAAACCAAGGATACTGCTTCAGTTAGTTCCCACTGTACAGAAAATACTGAGTGTATATTTGATTTCACTGACACTAATTTTAAAAATAGTGTGACTAAACAAGATGAACTGCTTAGGTAGATACCGTAGAATTCTGGTAATGGCAGTTTAATTAATGAAGACAATTCAGTTGTTTCTCAGTATACAAATTTACACAATACTAGTATAAGTAACTCAGGCAACATTTATGATACAGTAGATAATAATGTTACAAGTGAGTCTGCCACTAACCCAAAGGAAATTGTTCTAACTGCTGTTAAGACAGGACAAAATAATCTGCGACCTTGTCACGCTAGTTTCAAAGAAGGATGTTGTTTAAATCTAAGAGCTCTTATCCCTCTGAATACTGGAGTTAGAAATGCTTTGTCTGTACACTAAAACAGATGGTTTTATAGATTGTGTTGACAATAAAGAACCCTTTAGTTGTTTAAAGTTCATAACCTCTTGTATACTTGCAGATGTGCAGAGGACAGTGTTAAAGAAAGCGTTTAATTTTATACCTTCTTCCCATACAAAACTAAATAAAACTTTGAATTCAGATTAATCGCAAAAATTGAACTTGAACTATATTTTTGCTAAAACAAGAGTTTTTGACAGGGAAATAGAAGGCATTACATGCAGTAGCACCTTTAATACCCACTCCACTAAACCTGATTATTCAAGCTTATGAAAAAGCTTGTGAACATGAAATTACAGAATGTTTGAGAAACCATAACAAATATAAATTTTACAATATGACTATAGAAAGGAAACAAGCTTTAAGAGAACTTAGTGCCAACAAAATGTTAAGAAATAAAAGGCAGATAAATGTGGGGGGCTGGTGTTAATAGATGCATAGAAATACATAGTTGGCATTGGAAAATTCTACAAAACCAAAATTATTATCAGGAAGTCAGCATGTACATCAATAATGCATATAAGCATATAGACAGTGGCCTGTTTGATTTATGGCATACCAAGAGACATGCTTTATACCTTTGTAGCTTTTTTACAGTAGAGCATCCTGTGTTACCTAAGTTTTTTAAAATTCCTAAGTTTTATAAATCAAGTCAAAATGTACCATTTAGAGTATTTATTTCAACCAAAGCTGCAAAACAGAATCCATAAGTATTTCAACTGACATGTTATTATATCTTATATCAGAGACAAATGGCAATTTTGGAACAGCTGGAATCTGTAGACACTGAACCCGATGACTAGCTAGTTACACTTTATAGATCTGTATGATATCATTCCTCAAGAATTGGAATATATACATGGATTTTGAGAATCTTTCTCCAACCAGACATAATTTGTGAACTGATAGAGATCATGTTAAGCAGTAATTCTTTTGGGATTAATGCAAAGACAACATCAAAGAGTACCTTATAGGTTCATAGGTTCATAGGTAGGTACTAGGCTATCGGCTCAAGGGCCTACGTAAGCCTAGCCAGGAAGGTTCCATAGCTTATGCCACCCAAGAAAGTTATTTTCCTGTGCCACTGTCCAGCAGAGACACAGAAGTGATCCTCGGGGTGTATTTCCTATTTCCCATCCACTCATCAAGATTTTTCTTGAAGAGTGCTAATGAAGAACTTTGCTTGACACAGATGGGTAGCTTGTTCCAGAGTATAGGAAGTCTCTGAGACAGGAATCTATCCCTCCAGCATGTCCTGTTTATTGTGGTGACAAGGTTTAGGTCCCTAAAGCATGTAGCTTGGAGGGATTGGGATTTCTTTAGGTGTAGCATGTCCAACAGCTCTGGATTTGACATAGCTTTATATGTTAGGCAGAGATCACCTCGGAGTAGGCAATATGCTACAGAGTAAAGCTGGAGTTTTTTGAGGCAGTCAGTGTAGGGCATTTTTTTGAGGCCAGTAATCCTGTTTGTGAGGTACTTCTGTGACCTTTTCAGCTGCTGCAGATTTCTTGTGAGGTACATTCCAAAAGGGGAGTTGTAGTCTATAATGGGTCTAATGAGTGACGAGTAGAGGGGAACAATGACCTCATTTTTCCTGGATGAGAACCCTTTTATGATGAGGTGTGCCACGTAGAAGGACTTCCTGACTACTGTGGTGATGTGACTATCAAAGGAGAGACTACTGTCCACCTGGGTCCCAAGGTCTCTTATCGTGCATTCGGTGTTAAGTAGATTGCTGCCTATGTGGTAGTTCATAGGTACAGAGTTTTTACAAAAGGGGATGACACTGCACTTTTTGGCATTGAGCTTGAGGCCATGGCTCTGACACCAGGCATCTGTTACAGTGAGGCCCTTCTGTAGGATGTCCACATCATTTGGGGACTTGACTATGGCTCCTAGTTTGCAGTCATCTGCGAACTTCATTAGCCAGATGCCTTCTGTGTTAGCCTGTACTTCAGAGAAGTAGATACCAAACAGGAGAGGTCCCAGGAAGGAACCCTGTGGTACTCCACTTGTCACTGCTTTGAGGTCAGATTTGGAGTCTGCAACTTTTACAATGAGGGTTCTGCCAGTGAGCCAGTTGGCAATCCATCTTGTGACATAGAGATTTATTCCAAGTTTAGTGAGTTTAACTATAATTCCAGAATGGGGGATGGTGTTGAAAGCCTCGGCAAGGTCAAGATAGGCTGTGTGAACCACCTTACCCTCATCCACAGCTTTGGTGACTGCCTCAAAGAAGTCGGTCAGGTTCAGGAGGCATGATCTGCCTTTCACAAACCCAAACTGGGTGGGATCCAGAGTTTGGAGGTTACCAATGTCTTTGTTTATGAGTTCCATGATGATACGTTCCATGGCCTTGCAGACCAGGCTCATCAGGATAATAGGTCGATAGTTCCCGGGATCAGTGGTGGCTCCCCCTTTGTGGAGTGGGATAACTGTTGCTGTGTGCAATTCAGTGGGCACAAAGCCTAATGCGAGGTATTATTGAACATGGTGCTTAAGTGGGGAGCTAGTTTGTTCCGAAGTTCGTGTAAAACGCAGCCTGGGATGTTGTCTGGTCCCATGGATACTGTGTTTTTGGCTTTAGAGAGTACAGCATTTACCTGCATAGTTGTGATTACAGGGACTCTGCATTCTTCCTGTATAGATATGGGTCCTTTAGGGAGTGAGAGGGGGGGGTAAAGTTAGCACTGAACCTATCTGCCAGGATGTTGGCAATATCAGTTGGTTCTGTAATTTTCGTGCCTTTGTGCTGTAACTCAGAGCAGATCTGGGTGTTGCCATCTAGTCTTGACATAGCTATATAATGCTTTGTGGTTGTTCTTGGATTTAGTGGTGATTTTGTTTTCGTAGCTAGCTTTGGAGGATCTTATAAGGGATCTCAGCTTCCTACTGAGGCTGACCAGGGAGCTCCTCCACTCATGGGATTTTGCTGTCTTTTGCAACAGTTTCTTCCTTCTGTTGTACAGTTTGTTTATGGCAGGGGACCACCAGACTGGCTTCTTGGCTTTTTGGAGGATAGCATCTTGGTTCTGTTTGGGATAGCACGATCCATGCACTCGTGTAAGTGCTTATAGAGTGCATTTGTGTAGGATTCAGCAGTTGCAACTCTATTGTCCATCTGCATGGGTGTCATGAAGTTCACCACTTCTGTCTTAAGATGCATGAAGTTGGCTTTGGAGAAATTTTTTACTGAGGTTTCCTTAATGGGGGCTGGGGAGCGGGATGTGGATATCAAGGGTGATAAGCTTATGGTCGGATCGGACCAACAAGGAGTTGACTTCAGGTGTGGAACATCGGTCACTCATGTTGGTAATCACTAGGTCTAGGATATTGCTGCCCCTGGTGGGTGTGTGGATAAGTTGATCTAGGGCATTGGAGTTTATGAATTCCAGAAAGTGTTGAGCTAAGGAGTTGGTACACGAGTAGTTTTCCCAGTTAATGGTGGAGTAGTTGAAGTCGCCCATTATTAGGGTGTTTGGCTGAACCCTAATATTTTCCAGTACATCAAGAAAAGAGGAGTGGGAATCCTGGGGCATGATGGGGGATCTGTAGCAAGCTACAATTTGATTGCAGTTTTGCCCAGAGTTAGTTGCACTTGGATAACCTCGGATGCATTATGCTGAGCAACTAGCCTGGAGGTGTGGATATCCTTAATGAATATGGACACACCTCCGCCTTTGATGTTTTGGTCCAGGTTACATGGCCAAAAAATGTGGTATGAGTTATAGCCTGGTAGTGCAGGGGTGCTCTCTGAAGCCTTGAACCAGGTCTCAGTCACTGCACAGATATCGATGTTCTCCATTTTAAGGAGTGCCTTGAGTGAGTGCATTTTGAGATTTAGTCTTCTAGCATTGAGTAGCATTACCCTCAGCTTTTGCTTGCCTGTTCCTGTTATGGTGGTGAATTTGTTATTTGAACCCTGCCTAAAAAGGCACTATAGGGGCAGCAAGAGCCTTAGCCAGTATCCAGAATCCCAGGGGCGACAGGTGCAGGCCATCTGTGGCAAAGCATCGTGGTCTGTCGACCATGTCATCCCAAGCAGACAGATACTGGATCCCCTTAGAATGACACCAGAAGCTTAGCCAATTGTTGAAGTCAATCATTTTGTCCTTGTACTGCGGTATCATTCTGGGCGATGGCAGAATGCTACTCAGGGCTAGGGTCATACCTACCTGGGCTACAAGATCGGAGAGCTCTTCCATGTCTCTTTTCATGTAGTCCAGGAGATACGTCTCAGGTCATTCACACCAACATGGACAATGACAGAGTCATATTTGTACTTGTTGTGGAGTGACCTGAGTGCATGGGTTATGTGGCGGATCCTGGCACATGACAGGCAGCCGACAGTAACCTTCTCCTTGTTTAGCCTGGTGAGTGGGACATCAGTGTGCCTGACTATAGAGTCACCTATGACTAGTGTGTTGGGGACATTCTTTAGCCTTATTGGCTGTGGTTGAGTGGCACACATCTGTGGGCTATGTGTCATTTGGGTTGTGTTGGGGGATGGAGGTTGCTTGCGTTTCTGCTTTGGAGGTCTCTGTTGCTTAGACAGATTATTATTGAGAGCCTCCACAAATGTTTTTGTGTTACTATGTGTGGATTTTGGTGGTGTAGATTTAGTGAGACTATGTGATGAGTGTGATGTGGTGCAAATGTTTACCTTCTCCTCATGACTGTCAAGATATATGGATAACTTTTTTTTCATTTGGGAAGGTAGTGAGAGAGATCTGGTTAAACTTGTGACACATGTAAACAACTCTACAATGTAGTATTTTCAGATATCTGCTCAAAACCCCAGATTAATTGTTTGACATTAACATCAGAAAGAACAATGATATGGGTGCACTGCAGTCTAAAAGCTACAGAAAATCCACATTCAGTAACAAATATTTACATGCTAGGAGCTGTCACCTATTTTTAGGGCAGCACAGTCTTGCAGTGGATAGTGTTATTGCCTCACAGCAAGAGGTTCCCACTTCAGTTCTTGGCTTGGGTGCCTTCTGTGTGGAGTCTGCATGCACTCCCTGTGTTTTCTTGGATTTCCTCCAGGTGCACCAGTTTCCTCCCATGTTCCAAAGACATGCCATAGGTGGATTGGACATTCTAAATTGTCTATAGGTGTGAGTGTGCATGTGAATGTGTGGTATAAAAGAACAACAGCGGCAAGACTAGCCACCTGGTGGTTTGAACCTTGGCTCTATATGATTGTAACTGTTGAAGTGACACCTTGACCCCATGTACAAAAATGGGAAAAGGGGGTTGTGGATGAATGGCTATATCAAACATAATATTATTAAAAGTCAGGTTATAAGGATGTCAAGATTAATAACAGAAAACAAAGTGTTTATCAATGAGCTACAGAATTTGAAAGAAATGTTTTTAAACAGAGAATATGACACAGTCAACATAGATCTTATTTTCAAGGAGGTAAAAGACAAAAGGCAGACACAGTATATGCCTATATTAATTAACACACAGAACAAAGTGGATAGAGAAAGAGATATACAGGATAGACAAATACCTCCTTTGGCCTAGAATTCTCAGTCGCTATCTAAAACATACATGTGATTTTAAGTGATGTGTTTGACAGAAACAAGAAAAAAAAAATAGATAAATAACAGTTTTGTAGTCAGAAGGATGTACTTTTGCATGTAGATTTTCTAAGCATGCAAATATATGTCCAATAGCCCATGTGTTACAAATAATGACAGAAAAGTTGGGGGCTAAGCAACATTATACTTGCAGCAGTAATGTAGTTGTTTATGTTGCCACTCATGACCAAAGAAAAGTGTACTCTGTAGGCAAATCACAGAAAATTATCACAGAGAATATATGATCATGTGCTAGATACCAGAAGGAGTGATTTAAAAAACCTCAATATAAAAATTTCTTTCTTGTATTAGACCAAACGGATTCTGTAGATTTTATAAGGGGATGTAAATAACTTGCCTAAAATCAAAGAACTGTGTTTCCTGGCCTCATTAACACAATAAATATTGTATATTTTAAAAGACTGAAGGCAGCAATACAGGTCTCAAATACACATGCTTGAGGTGAAATTGCTTGAGCATCAGTAGCTCTCAGGGAAAAAAAAGATGAATGGCATAATGACAAGTGCTTTTTCCTCATAGGAGGTCATTACTGGTGTAATATTTAATTGTGCACCAGCAATGATTCATTTATTTAGGGAGATTTCTCCTTTCTTTGAGTTGTGTATCTATAGAGTGGGTATATATAAGTTCATGAGGTGCGTGTGTGTGGGGTTCCTCCTCTGGAAAAAAAAAAAAGTAAAAAGGAGCTTTTCACTCTTTTAGATTTTGGGCTTATTTTTTTTTTTGGAACCTTGACTTTCAGGAAGTTGGCGTTTCATAGCAGATCCTCAAAAATGAGAACATAAATGCAGCCAGTTAGTTTTATAACATGGACTAGGGTGTATGTAGTTTTTAAACCACTGTGTGAGGAGAGTGGTTATTCTAAAGAAATTTTTAGTTCAACTTTTAAACCACTGTGTGAGGAGAGTGGTTATTCTAAAGAAATTTTTAGTTCAACAGAGGCAAAAGCACTAAAATATTTAACTGCACTCAAGTCCTGAGAATTATGAAGCTAGAATATCCAGCAACCTCCTTTCAATACTTCAGATTGTTTCAACCCACCAAACTGCCATCACTAACATCAAAATGTAGGCAGCTCCAAATGGTGGATTTCGAAGCAATGCCTGGAAACTTTGTGGCTAGGTCTTGCTTTGCCTTCAGATAAAGAATGTACTCTGAAGATGTTTCTCAGCTAAATGTGGATATCACTGTTAATATTCATGAGGGCAGCACAAATACAAAGAATCTTTCTGCCATTGACATACCTGACACTACACCACATTTCTCTAATAAGAAAGGAAATATTTGTACAAATAAGCCTTGATAACATCTATGAAGAATTCCACTGCTCAGTCATCAGATTCTACACCTGGTAAATGTATTTCCACATAATTACATTTAGGAGAGCTGTCTTCAGGCTGCTAACATACAGCATGTGTTCCAGCAAAGGCATTTTGTGGCAATATAACAGCAAGGTTTTACGAAGGATAATATTCTGAGGATCATGGAGGCAATCCTCACAGATAAGTAGAAATGGGGCCTAGTTCCAATGATTTTACTATATGAGCTGGCAAAAGTGCAGTAATAGGTTTTCATTTACTACAGATGCTGGATAAAATTACATATGAGACTTTAAACTGTTTGCAGTCTTCAAACTCGCCTCATTTTACACTTCTACCATCTTCCATTTCTTTTATTTAATAGCCACTCATACTGAATATTATAATACCCAGTTACCCCAAAGGATAGGAGTATTATAATGCCCAGTTACCTCAAAATATAGGAGTAATATAATGCCTAGTTACCTCAAAGGATAGGAGTATTATAATGCCCAGTTACCTCAAAGGATAGGAGTATTATGATGCCCAGTTACCCTAAAGGATAGGAGTATTATAATGCCCAGTTACCTCAAAGGATAGGAGTATTATAATGCCCAGTTACCTCAAAGGAGAGGAGTATTATAATGTCCAGTTACCTCAAAGGATAGGAGTATTATGATGCCCAGTTACCCTAAAGGATAGGAGTATTATAATGCCCAGTTACCTCAAAGGATAAGAGTATTATACTGCCCAGTTTCCTCAAAGGATAGGAGTATTACAATGCCCAGTTACCTCAAAGGATAGGTAATCATTTGGTCAAGATGAATAGATTAAATCAAGCTGTTCCAGTTGTACAAAAACACTACATATGACGGTTCTAAACAATTTCAATTAATAAATAAGAAAATAAAGGTAATCTTCTAGAAAAAGATATACAATATCTACAGAATAAGATGTTTGCTGTAGAATTCGGATCTATATATTATAATTTAATACTTGTAGGAGTATCTGAGCATTGTGATGCACACAATCTCTTTTGTATTCCATTCCTCTCTTGTCATCGCCTCATTGATGAATAAGGGTATTTCACAAGTGGAAACTACATTTAATACAAATGTATTCAGCCTGTAACTGCAGCATATAATTGTTGGTATGTAGACTTAAGTCATCATGTACATTGGACTGCCCTAAAGTTCTACCTCTTTGGCAAAGGTACTTCAAATTTATAAGGCACTTACTAACCTTGAATTGCCACTGAACCCAGAGATTTGGTTGCTAGTTTTTAGAAGTTATCCTCTCTCAGTACATAATAAAACATTGTTTTTCTTGGCTTCTTTAGCTATAAAATTATTGCTGTTTTCTGAATGGAATGAAGAAACGCCATCAGCATTTCTCAGTAATATTTTTTTTCTCGGAATCAGAGTATTTAGAAGTTTGGTGTAATTTTGCTACAGCAGGCTTGAGGGGAGTTGGAGGTGGCAATGATCTGTTTTACATAACACAGATTTATACATTGTTTCATTAAATTTTTTCATGGAATTCCATTTTTGGAAAAAACTATACAAAAAGTTGGAAAAAAACCCAAATCTGTGAAACTGCAGCATCAATAGCCATATTACTTCTGGCCTGGTTTAGAACTCCTACCTAACTAGTTTATCACACTACAGCATTACACAGTTATAAGACGCACCACAGAGATTACCTGGCTCAGTGGCACAAGGGATGGATTCCTGATCTAGATTTCGGCAACCAGGGTTGGATTAGCAGGCAGGGAGTGATGGGACCAAAGGGGAATGACCTGCTCACATTTCCTGGGGACAAAATGGTGTTTGCACATATGTGGGGCACACTGGGCAATGTTAACTCCCTGATGGTGTTTGGGGGACTTCTTCCCTTTTGCCTCTAGGGGTGAAGGCAGGTCTGCTTGTAGGGAATGCTGCTTTACAGAAGTAAAAAGATGGCAACCACTATCAGACCACTGCATGTCCTCTCTCTCTACCTTGTGGGGTGTGTGCATTATTATATGGAAACTAAGGAGAAAACTTTGAACTACTCTGACAGCTACCAGAATGATGACCCCCCCCCCCCCCTCCCAGCCAACCATCACTCCAGTGACAGGGAATGAATGGAGAAGCCTGCTGATCAACAGACACTAAGGGTAAACAGTGCAAAAAATTACATTAATTATGTTGATTTCTGTTAAAGCCCATCTTGTTAACGAAAATGTTAGTGTTATTGTTCCAGCCAGCAGAAAACCTGCAGTGCAAGCATTATATTACTATCCAATGCTAAGTAAATCTTTCATGTTTCCTTTTCCTTTATGAAAACTGGCCATAAACTTCTGCTAGCGATTACCATTTTCTGAATATTCCACTGATGTAATCAGTTGTTCTAACTAAAACTGATATATCATGAATGCTGGTCCCAACATAAGTTTAACCACGTTATACATTATCATTTTCAAAGAGACTCTCCCCAAACCATTTTTTACATATTTTCTGGTTCCTGAGTATAATGGACTATGTCTCTAAACTGAACTGAAATACTCTCAAGCACATTTCAGGGAATAATATCAAGATAAATACCTATGCAATGTTCTTAGCCTGTACTCCTAGCCAGAAGAAGTAGCTACATTTTTAATTCTAATTTAGAAAATCATTTTTTAACAATATAGAAAAGCATTATCCAGAGGCTTTAATTAATCAGATTCTCAAAAAAGTGATGGACAATAGGTACAGCAGATATCCCCTATCCTAAAACATGGCTTCATTAACACTAGGCGAGCTAACATTAATGACAACATCAGATTCCCCTTCCCGATCTCCCTAGACTCACAAGTCATAACAGACATCCTTAGTAGGAACTGGGAAATCATTATTAGTAGTCACAAATTGGCCAAGGCCTTAGGACCCTCTCCTTTCTTTGGCTACAAGAAAACACAGTCTCTTAAGTTGCTCTTTGACTCTGGGCTCCCCCATAACACTAAAACCTCCACCTCCACTCCAGGAATGCATTGCTGTGGCAGATGCGTATGCTGCAAATACATAGCCATAGGTACAGCTTCACTCTGAGATCCCCACGGTTCAGAATTTCCTTTCAAGAAGCCTTTGACTGTAACACCACCAGTTTAGTTTATCTTGCTGTTTGTGTTCAAGGTGATGTGTTCAACACAGGGAAAACCATCAGGAAGTTGAGCGATCGCATTAAGGAACACTGTCACACATTGAGAAAGGGTGAACTTAAAAATGTATTAGCTAGGCAAAATTTGGGTAGCCCTAGGTGCAAAGAATTCAGCTTCATTGTATTAGAAAAAAATTCCTGTTTGTGGGGAGATTGCAACTCCCAGCTCAAAGTGAAAGAACTCAGATGGCAAATTAAACTGCAAGCAGACATGCCCCCTGGCTTAAACAGTAATTTAAATGTAAAAAGCATTCTGTGATGGAACAGGTACGGTTGGAAAGCTTACTCCCCATCCAAAGGTCTTTATATCATTTGTAACTGTTAAATTTCTTTATTTCTGATGAAGTTTGATTTATAACATGAACAAATTAAAGCGCTCAAAATTTTAAGCTTAGTATATTATGAAAGTGACGATTAAAGTTTACGACTTTAAGTTCTGGCTGTGGTTTACTTCCTCCAAGTCCAAAAAAGGTTTCTGTGTTAATATATATATATATATATATATATATATATATATGTGTGTGTGTGTGTGTGTGTGTGTGTGTGTGTGTGTGTGTGTGTATATATATATATATATATATATATATATATATATATATATATATATATATGTATATATATGTATATATATATATATATATATATATATATATATATATATCTATAGACAGTGCATAAGGACATTAGGATTTTTATTCCTGTGTGAAACTTCCAATAGAAAGAAGAATCATGTGTCACACTCACAGATATATATATATATATATATATATATATATATATATTTTTTTTTTTTTTTTTATTTAACATTTGTTGACCAGGAAAGTCCAACTAGGACATAGTCTATTTTCAGCAGAGGCCCAAAGAGAAATGCTCCAGAAGCATATCTTTGGAATGTGGGAGGATACAGGAGTGCCCAGAGAGAACCCATGCAAATGCAGGGAAGACATGCAGACTCCACACAGAAGGCACCCCAGATGAGCATGAAACCAGAGAACCTCTTGTTATGAGGCGACAACATTAACCACTGCACCACTGCGCCACCCCATATGTAATCACATTCCCATTTTAGGAGCAGTAATATCTGACGTCTTACATTCTGACACAGTATATTCGTGCAAAACTGTTTGATGTTACAATTTTTCCTTTTCCCAAATAGGTAGAAATGTTTTTCACTCACAGATAATTATCTATATCAAGTCAGCAACTGCAATGCTTGCTGTTTTCTGTTTTATATAAATGTCGTCTATCAATAGGCACAATTCCACTGTACCCCAAATGAATATCAGTAATACTGTTACAGAATTGCTGAAAAACTTTACCCCAGCCATATAAAAAAAGGTAACCTCCAAAAAAAAAAATCAAAAGCCAGCCTCTTTCCTAGTCTGTTGCTACCTCTCCTACTTGCTGCATAATTCCCATTTTTTCCAGAAAAAGGGATGATCTTTGTTGTTGGCACGGTGCTCTTCTCTCATTTCCCAGAAAAATAATATACAGCCTCCTGTGTGTGGTCAGATGAAATGCAAACACCTGTAAGGTAGAAAATATCTGTCTACTGGCAGCATGTGTGTTGTACTCATCTTATTGCAGCAAATGGACAGAAATCAAATGTAAGCAACATCATTTGTCCTTAAGCAAACAAGTCCAGCACTTGTGACACATAGTAAAAAGCAATGGACTTGCTGTACCCCGTTAAAGTGAAGGGACACTGGTCCTAGCAGAAAAACGTCAATAGAAATGTCAGTGTAGCATCATATCATAATATATGAGTATGGCCTTACTCACTGCAGCAGTCCATCCAGTTTTCCAAAGTTGTACACGTTACCTCACATAGACCAACACTGGCCTCATGTCTGCATTAGGAGAGACATCAGGTAGCATACAGTTCTAATACAGATAGCATTGGTTTGCACTCAAGTCAGTTCATCTTACTGAGAAACATTTATCATGTGCAATACTTACGTTCTAAACAAATGTAGGGCTTGACAACTCTTTTGAGCAAACCAAGGTAAACTATATCCAAATTTGTGTTCTGCTAAATAGTAACAACAAAAAAAGTAAAACTAAGTCTAAGATAGGTCCAGAAATAGACAGTGGATGATTCTATTGCTACAATGACCTCTTCCTGTCCCTCAAACAATGGTTTCAGACTCTCGTATGGTGAAAGTCTTAAGGGAATTGTGCTATCCTCTTAGGGAGGGTTACCACAGAAGTAAATTGTAATATATGAGCTGAACATTTCTGGTAAATTCATGGTATTTAAAATGTTTAGTGCCACCAGTAACTGATCCATGTCAATGCCTATCCTGCATCTAGGTTGTAATTTTAGCTTGTAATGCTGTACTAATTTAAGGACTATAGTCAAAGTGGTACGTTCCACTGTAACCTGAGCTAAAATACCAATAACATTTGTTGATACCATGCAGCCTTAGATGAATGTGCCATAATAGTCTTTCAATTATATAATCATTTTTACAATAATGTGGCTTCTTTGGAAAGACAGCCTAGACTGGCTAACACAAAGAGAACACCTCAGATACTACTCTATTAAAGAAGGGAGATATCATTAACAGCACTTTTTAAAATTTTTTTGTGTGTGTATTTTGGCGAAATATCCCAGCTGTACAGATGAATCAGGTCACAAGACTTCTTTTCTAATATCTGCCCCCACAAAAGTGGGAATTTTTAACTGGTATAATTTCTAATATTCATCTCAGACTCTAACCAAGAAAAATTTTACTTTTAACCAGTTGATCACTCTAACAAGGGATGCCACAAAAGATATGCTCACTTATAATACTAGTGTAAATTTCCCCTTAAAAGCGGAAATCCTAAACAGGTATACATTTTAGCATTGTTCTTTATTCTTGTCCGTGTCATTTTTGTTTACTATATTTCATTTTCACCCACAAATAGCATGTAAAAGCCAGAATCAAATTTAAGTATATGTATTCTGAACATTTATATCATCGTCACTGAGTTTCTTGTTTTTTTTATTTCTCCTAATATTTTGGATTTATAGGAATTTACATAAATGGACCTCATTCTTGAGACAGGGTACAATTAGAGTTCATGAAATTACTAATGCATCAGTCTTTAATATCTGACAGGAACGCACTTCTTAGCACCCGTAATATACCCAGAATTGCCTATTCTTGTAGTTCGTATGGAATTACATATATCAGTAGCTTAAGTACTTTTGAAAAGTATTTTTTATTAGCCCTGTTGCTCCTAGTACTATTGGAACTATCTGGGTGTCTTTACCCATATTGTTCTAGTTTTTGCTTGCATATCTTGGCATTTTATGACATTGAGTCTCTCAGTGCAACAGGACACTAGACTCCAGTGATTAATGATGCCTTTGTCCTTTTTTCTTTGACTGCTATGTTTTTTTTCTTGCTTCTACTTTCTTAAATGTCCACATTGGATGATTCCATGTGATCACAACTTCTTAATTTTCAGTAATTTTTCTCATGTACCTGGATGTTGCAGTATTTGCACACTCCCTAATGCAACAGTCTTACCACATTGTTGTGCCTTTAAGTATACAGACCTTCGGTATAAGTATATTGCTCTCGGCAAAAAGATGTGCAACAGTTATTAGGCCTGTACTACAGAACCTCCATTTCTTTATCTCCCACTGTTTGTAGACTTTGTAAGCCAAAGTGTACATAGTCTATTGCCTTGAGCTACTATTATTAGCCTTTCATTTTTTGGTTTAAATTCACCTCTCCTTAACCATTAATACATCAAACCTTGATTGACATATAGTTGTTTCAGGAGCTGTCTGTACCTGCTTCTATAGTTGTGGGCTCTCCAGGTTTTCTTCTTCTTTTTCTGGTCATGTTCTTTATATTTTTCTTGCCATGAGTGAGGAGATGTGTTTAGAAATGTTTTGTTTCCATCAAATATAGTGCAAGAGTCTCACCACTGATAGACCTTAAGTTCCTTTCATAAAGGGGATGGAGAATTGATTTGTTTTCTTATTGGCTCCAGCCTTTTTTTGTATAGTATCTCAGCTGTCTATGAGGAGCAAGAATATGTAGAAGGTCACTTTGTCATTCTCAAGTTTGAAGAGGAGCAATGGCAGTTAAACTGACTCAGAGAAATAGCAGGCATTATTTTAGGCATAACTAGATAGTCTTTGGTGAAGCCCTTCATAGATGTGTAGAATATGTCTTGCACTGTAAATCTGAATTTTTTCTCCCTTAATAACTACTAACAAAACCAGAGTTTTCTGTGATGGAAACATTAAGCCTGTTGAATCCACTGGTTCAGAATTAACTTTTCTAATGTAAAGTTAAACCCAGGAATTCATTAACATGTCTAGCACAAGTTGTGCCCTGCTCCCATGACATGATTTTTTTCAGTTCAGAGACATGTTAACCACAGTGAGGAAATAACTCATTTTTGACAAATTCCCATGCCTCTGAATCACAGTGATTAGCATGACATGCAAAGCATTGCTGAACACACATCATGATAGTTAACTGCTGCTCATGTAGTCATTGACATTTCTTCTCAGTCGGTCACTCTCCAATAGACCCAAGTACACATTCAGACACACACACACACACACACACACACACACACACACACACACACACACACACACACACACACACACACACACACACACACATTTCCCATGCCTGTTTCTGACTTGTCTGTCCTTCCCCTTTCTAGTGTCCCCCCCATGCACTGATCTCCATGATAGTTCGCATGCTGTTATTTCACCATTGTAGTTTCCATGGTCATTAGTGTCCTCACCCCCCACCGCTGATCTCCATACTGCCATAAGTGCTGGTATTGCACCACTGTAGTTTTCCTAGAGGGTAGTGTTTCGACCCACCTCCAGATCCCCATTTTGCTGTAAATGCTGAGTTTGAAGTAATATCTGGTGTCTAGTTCTCCCCTACACCCTGTTAACCATGCTGGTTGTGCTATGGAATTCAGATTTGAAGTATTCCCTAGTGGCTCCACCCTACACCCAATCCCCAATCCTGCTTCCATGATCAGTAATTGAACATAATGGAGAAGGCATTGCTGATCTACACAGCTGAGCAATTTCTTGACTTGCTTGGAGTATCGCTGCTTTCCTGGAGACAGTTCTAGGGGAAAGAACACATGGCTAATTATCATATACCTCACCCCTGGATTGTCTCATTATCAGTCAGCATGGCTGTTGACCCAGCCCTATGTGGTACTGAGTATCGTCATGCTACAGCACCACATTAGGACTGTTCCTGAATTCCAAAAAGTTACTGCAAAATGAAGATAAAGCTGTACACTTTGCAGTAACTTTTTAAGTTTTTCCCAAGGTCTTAAGGAAGAGATACAGCCCTTTATTGATGTTTTAAGTGAAAGACATCTCTCAGTAAAGTTTTAATTGAGGTATTGGGTGAAATGAGCAAGAAGAATGGCACGCAAGACGTTTTCATTGAGTTCATAATCTAGAATGAAGAAATAGAAAACAAACAAATTTTGATTCAGCTTTGTCTGCTAGTTAGAGATTTCTAAAACATTAGCAAACAGAAAAGAAACAGCAGCAGAAATAGGGGGTTCCATTCCAGATAGCTCTAATCTTGATAGCAAGCAGTATGCATAAAGAGAAAACAATTCCATTCAAAAACAATTTTAAATTCCGCACATCTAATGAAATATACAATTTCTGACTTAAAACAGAATATTCACTTTCAGATATTTCTTCCCCCTTCTAATCCACAAGTGAGTTTTCTTGAGAGATCCCAATAAACATAGCTTCGGTAGAAAGTGTATTTCAAGTTACATCACCAAATTCCCATAGGTTCATAGGTAAGGACTAAGCTAGCTGCACTTATGGGCTATTTTAAGCCTATCTAAGTTTCCTTTTTGTGCTTAAAATAACCTATCCCATTTGGGTACAGATTGGCTTTACCTATCCCATGGTTGAGAATTGTATATTACCCTTGATGAGAATAAATGGGTCATACCATAGATAATTTGAGGGGACTCATGCATGGGATAAAGCAGTTAGGAGCTGCCTCTGTCCATTAATAATACAGGGGGCATTTCTGAGGTAAATTTTATATTTTCCATCCATAGATCTAAGCTGTGCGTGACTATAGACAGAGATGAACTTTGTTTTATGTGGATGGGGAGTCTGTTTCACAGCAGTGGTATCCTCTGCGAGATATACCTGTCCCTCCAAATTGTTCTGTTGATGTTGAAGAAGAGGTTTAGATGCCTAGACTGAGTATTTCTGACACCATTTGACTTGCTGATGTGCAGTAAATCCATCAGTAATTGGTCAGAGGATGCCTTGTATGCTGGACATAGGCCATCTCTGAGCAATCTGTAGGATACCAAGTATAGTGGCAGGGCTTTGAGTCAATGTAGGACATGTTGTTTAGACTTTGTATCCTTTTAATAATGTGTCACTGTGGGCATTCCAGTTTTTGCATGTGTCTGGACAGATGCATGCCAAAGGGGACATTATATTCAATGACTGGCATAATGAGGGCTGAGTAAAGGTGGACAATGACATCTCCAGATCTAGACATAATCCCTTTCTTTATAAACTGTGCAATATAAAAGAGCTTTCTTACAATAATGGATGCACTTTTGTCAAACTTTAGGTCACTCTCCACATAAATTCCCAAATCCCAAACAGCTGGGTCAACTCTTAGGGGCATATTGCCACTGTGGTCATTCCTTGGGGTAGATGACTTCCCAAAGGATACAATAATGCATTTTTGGCATTTAGTTTCAGTCCTTGATTTTGGCACCAGTTATTTATATGGGACAAACTTTCCTGCAAGATGGCTAAGCCATTTGGGGATTCAATGACTACTCCTAGCTTGCAGTCATCTGTAAACTTAGCCAGACAGATCCTTTCATATTGGTTTTTACTTTAGAAAACTAGATGCTAAACAGGAGAGGTCCCAGCACAGAACCATAAAGGACTCCACTCATGACTAGTCTCTTTGTTGGAGGTATCTTTATCCTATTTTGATTATTTTTGTCCTGCCTTTGAGCCATTTGAAAAGCCAGCAGATGACATAGAGATCCATTCCCAGTTCATTTAGCTTTTCTGCTATGCCTGTGTGGGGAATTGTGTCAAAATCTTTGGCCTTCATCCATTACTTTGGTGAACTTTTCAAAAAAATCCACCAGGATGATAAGCATGACCTGCCTTTGATGAATCAAAACTGAGACAGGTTGTGCTTCATGCTATTTAAGATGCATCCAGGGATGTTGTCAGGACCCATCGATGCAATACTTTTAGCTATTGATAGCACTTTTAGGACCTGGTCTTGTGTAATAGCTGGAGGCAAGCCAGTTTCAGGTATATCTTGACTGAAAGACAGAGGGGAGACAGGGACAAAGTTAGAGCTAAATTTATCGGCCAGCAGGTTTGCTATATCTTCAGCCTCAGTGTAGGTAACATTGCTCACAATCAGCTCAGCGCATTGCTGCTTTGTGCTTTTGAAATTACAAACATAACTAAAAAATGCCTTCTGATTGTCTTTGGCTTTGGTAGCTATTTTAGCCTCAGACTTGGCTTTGGTGGATTTTATTAAGCTCCTGAGTTTTTTTTATTTAAGCAGCAAAGGCTTTAGAAGGCCTTTTGCATGTTTGGAAACATTGTAGAACTATTTTGTCATTTTCAACTAGTAATTTTTTTCCTTAAATATAAACCTTCTCTTTTGACCTGACATTAGTCTCCTGTGCCTTTGGGTCACTGTGTCCACATGGTGTAGGCTCTGAATTAGCAGTGAACATGTCCTCAAACTCTTGCAGTAGTGCTAGGATTTCCTGGACCTGAGTGGGGGATGGACACTGTCAGTCTCAAGTTCCACCTCTGATTCCTCCTATAACCCACTGCAAATACTGATTATCAGTGACTCTGTCATAGTAGGGCTTCATCATTTTAACATGGTAAAGCTTGTGTTCTTTCCTCCTGCCTGGCAAATCCCATACACAATTAACATTGTTTCCTTTCCATACAATAATTAAAAGTCCCTCCACTTGAAGTTTATTTTGTGAAAGAGAGATAAGCACTATTACCTTTTTTTCTGATAGTATATCTTTGGGCTTCTGCTGTCTACTCATACCAAACCTTTTCTTGTCAATTAGGTTTTGCTAGGTGCTCTTGAATCAACCCCATGAGAACCCTAAGTTTGGATGGTAAGTTTGGTGCCTATTACACAATGGACAAAAGTCTCAAAAGAGGAAAAAGGTCTTATCTGAGGATACCTAGTGTTGTACTCCATCATCACTAAGATCTATATCTTATGTGTGGTGTTTAGGCTATTAAGAGTCCCTACAATATCCATGATTGTCCTTTCAATTGTTTTTCAATAACAGGCAAAGACAACAAAGCAACTTTAGCTTTATTTCATGCTTTGTCAACTTTATGTCACTGTTAATGTCTTTCAGAACACAGCCACTTCTTTTGCAGTACCTGGCCAATAAAAATTTTGCATGATTTATCCCTAGATGGCCTGAAAAAGAATATCCTGGGCTATGATTAGAAATTTTTTTCGGTAGTCCTTAGGGCTACCAACTGCAACATCACTTCTCCCTCTAGCCTCCTCCCTTTCAGGGGTATATTTTCTTTGCAATAACTCCTTGTCCCTGTATACACTGTCCTTTTGCCCTTTCTGAAGACATCTCTTTGGCTAATATCCCTAAAGTTTGTAAGATGAGATCTGAAATCTGTGACCATATAACTATTGCTTTCTTGTTATACCCTCTCCAGTTCTCCTTCCATTGGCAGTCTTGTATCTTATGACAACTTTGGCGTGGCTTTTGACTTACTGTTGTCATGTGCATTTCTCCCTGAAACAGACTCAGAAGATGTCTAGTATGTTTTATCATCTGTGGCTCTGGATTAGGCTTGCTGATATTACCCAACTCTTTTCTTGAAGCAACACATCATCAGCTTCTATTGCTGGTGTGGATTCTGGCTGCATCTCACAGATGCCATACACATGTGCTTGTCTCCATGCTTGTCTGCGTATAACTGCATATACCTGAGGTAATATATCATTAAAGTCATTTCTTATCAGAGCATCTGCTGGAATATCATCAAAAAACAAAATCTGCTTATCTGTTTGCCTCCTTCACAACATAGATGAACCCTGGCCAATGGCATCTGAAATGTTGTGCCTCCTATGATTCTAACTACAGTGGACCATCCAGGCAAATAATTATCTTCTCTAACAACTGCAAGCTTAAAGTGTTTTGGCACAATACAAGGCTGTATCATGGTATCTGGTGAGTTAAATGCCATGATGCAGTTCGCAGAAGAGTATCTGTATTTATTTGGCACACTTTTTTAATAAAAGCTTTGTAAACTTTATTAAATCCATGCCCAAATAAATTTAACATTTTCTTGCCTGACATTATGCAAAGTAGCTGTCACTAGACTTTAATAGATGCATTTTTCACACGTGTAACTGGCATTCATTAAAAATCTATGAAGCTTCTCACATTTTCACCTCAGTTGATGTCACTGAGGTTAGAGAGCAGTGTTAAATCTGAGTATTATCGGTGCAAGAAAATACATTTTTCAAATTTTGTTCTTTGCATGGCTGAAAATAAAATGCCAAAATAGCAAAGATGCATATCAGCACTTTATACGCCACATACGGTGGTGTATCAAGTAAGTCACAAAATCGTGACACAACACCTTAGCGATAGTTATGTCTGATGCAATATACATCTTAGCAGTAGTTTCCCCATCCTCTAAAAGGACAGGCTACAGGTCTTTATAATAACCAACAGCAGCTGCAGATTCAAGCCATCCTATTACTACCATAGTGCTACCAAACGCCAACCCATTACTACCATGGTGATACCTCAAGCAAACCCATTACTACCATGGTGAAACTCAAGCCAACCCATTACTACTGGGTCTATATTATAACAGTGAATGCTTAAAATAGCGAACACTGTATAATCGACCCTAAAATATCAAAATGGCAAAATGCCGAACACAGAGAACAGCAATTTTTTGCCCAGGGGAAAAAAATCGCTGCTCCGTAAAAAAAAAAAAAAACACACCCCCCAACTTAAATAGACTAACTTCAAGATCGCAGCACAGTGGAGGAAATGACAAAGGCGTCAAATATGACCCAGTGATTTTTCTCCCTGGAAAAAAAAATCACTGTTCCGTGCATTCAGGATTTCGCCATTTCGATTAAAAAGGTTTTCTTAAACAGTGTTCGCTATTTTAAGCATTCGGTGATTTAATAGGGAACCTTACTACCATAGTGCTACCTCCAGCCAACCCCTTACTACCATGGTGCTACCTCAAGCCAATCCATTACTACCATGGAGAACCTCAAGCCAACCCATAACTACCATGGTGTTACCTCAAGCCAACCCCTTACGACCATGGTACTACCTCAAGCCAACCCATTACTCTCATGGGGAACCTTAAGCCAACCCCTTACTACCATGGTGCTACCTCAAGCCACCCATTACTACCATGGGGAACCTCAAGCCAACCCATTACAACCATAGTGCCACCTCAAGCCAACCCATTACGGCTATAGTGCTACCTCAAGCCAACCCATTACTACCATGGGGAAACTCAAGCCAACCCATTATGACCATAGTGTTACCTCAAGCCAACCCATTACTACTATGGTGAACCTCAAGCCGACCCATTACTACCAAAGTGCTACCTCAAGCCAACCCATTACTACCATGGAGCTACCCCAAGCCAACCCTTTACTACTGTGGTGATACATCTTTTAGTACCATCATGTGGCTTTTGTTCCCCATCCTGTCTCCTTGGATACTAAGAGTACATGCACTGCTTGAGTAAATTAGAACCATCTAAGTCCAGAACCTTGGCGCGTACTAGAACTAGTGACTTTCCTCTTGGCCTGTGGAAACTGCTGTCATGGCTTGGTAAACCCTCTTGTATAGTTACACCTTTCTTGCTAAATAGCTGTTACTCTTTTTACTTATCTCTTCAGCTGATGTACACTTCTTGTCTTTCAATCAGATCTTAATATCATCAGACAAAGTACTGAATGTTCCTTTGACATACGGTCTCCCAACCTTTGAAAAATAGTAACTTGATATTCATTTATCCTCTTATGAAAGTAAGTATTTATTTCTCCAATGGGAAGCATTATCTTCTGATTATCTTATATGTTCCCTAAATTTTGTTCTCTAAGTTTCATTTGTGAGCTTAAAACATTAACAAAAAACATGCTTTGCTTTACTATTGCCAGCAGTCAGAATCCGACACCCTATTATTGGCATGCATGACTTTATTCATAAGCAGAAGAGTTAAAAGCCTCACTGATTACCCTCAGTCAATTTATTTCTGGTTACACACTCTTTCAAATGTCCATATAAAACTATCAAAGTCATCTCCCTATTTATACTGAGGAAATAATGTAGTTTTCACCATGGCTTCTAGGGCTGGGGTTTTACCCCTGTAACTCACATGCAATTTGCAAAATGTCATGAGTTATGCTGAGACTGCTTTATTCTTTCTTCATGCTTCTAGTTCACAGTGCCTTTGTGTTGTCACTGGTTTGCCACCTCCGTTGCTTCAACCTGTTTCTGCTCTCACTTGCCGTATACCTCACTTTGTTTCAGTTTCTCAGCTGCTCCAACTCCAAGTGTCTTATCTCCATTTCTAGTCTCTTCAAGCTGTATTTTAAAATTACTTGGAAATACTATGGGTGGTCCTTTGGCTACATGCTACATAACTGCAGTCCCTAACAGGCTGTCTCCACATCACGTGGGCTGAACATTTGACACTTTTGTACTTTTTAATCAGTTGTACCATTGGAATAAATTTGTTGACTTATCTAGTGAAGGCTTAGTTGTGCCTTTGGTTAACTGAGACAATTAAACACCAGATAAAGCAGACAGATAATAACCAATTACATCAGACCTCCCCGGATTATATGTTTTCTCACAAGGTCATTGTCACTGATGGACATCCTCAAAATGTATTTACTATATCTGATCAAAATTAAAATGCTCTAAACACGATCTTCTGGGGTGTCTTCATGTCCTCCCTGCATTAGAGTGGGTTTCCTCCATGTGTTCCTGTTTCTTTCCACATTCCAAAGACACGTGTCTGGGGTGCTTCTTCCTGGGCCTCAGCTGAAAATTGGCTCTGTCCCAGTTGGACTTTCCCAGTAAACAAATGTTAAATAAATAATTTTTTTCATGAATTCCAACTTGAATACAAACAGCTGAAAATACATGTGGTCAGGTAATACTAGATTTTGTTGTGGATTTTGAACAAAAGAACACAAAAAATCAGTAAAACAGGCATTTCTGCAAGATGGGGAAAGTTTCTTCTACCCTCACTGTGCCCCCTTACTAGTATATTCTCACTTCAAGGTTGCTGCAGCTTGAAGAAAGAATGATCATTCAGTAGCAAAAATAAAATTGTGATTGCCTCTGAAATGCTGCATTCTCAGACTGCACAAAAACTTGTTTTAGCCTACACACATCACTACAATATATAGCATACAAACAAACAATGGGCTAATGCACACTCTTGAGAAACCATACTTGAATATCAAAAAATAAATGAGAATGTACGCTTGAAACAACTGTATAATCTTGACAGGACAAATAGATATCAGTTAATTCATGTTGTCTATTACTTGTTTAGCAACTTCCTTTATTGAAAAACTAATTCTCTCCAGTCAGCCCCCATTTTATTTCATCTCCACTACTCTGTGTCGTATATGAGTCTACTTTTACGAATCTTCATATCTAACATTTTTTTAAGTTTTTACTGGATTTTCAATGTGTAAATTAATCACAAGAATATTTACAGGCAGAGATTTGTTAACATAATAAATGAAAAAATTTCAACTAAACCTCATACACAAAAGAAAAAACAGCTATTTGCAGGAGTGTCCATTAACCAACAAGTCATTCAAGTTATTATACATTACATTAAATCTAAAATGCAATTATGTCTGCTTGTCAGGCAGATCTCTAAGTTTTGTCCATGCATTGTAGCAAGAGGTAATCCTGGTTATTCTTGACTTAATTGCAATGATTTCCAGGTGACAGGTGTAGATTCATTCTTCCAATTCTGAGTTATAACCGTTCTTGCTATAGATAGTATAGACCGCAAAATGCAATATTTCATTTTTTTAACACATATAGGAATAGGAGTATTAAAAAGGATTAGTGATTTAGATAAAACAAATTTATCTCAAAAAAGCATGGAAAAAGAGATTAATGTTATTCCAATAATGTGTTAAAACAGTAAAGTTATATCTACCTATTTGAGGCTGTTAAATCTTTGCAAACAATTCCAACCATTGTATTTTCAAATCACTATACCACAGTGAATTGTTATTAGCTCCAGTACAGCTCTGATGAGGTTTTCAGTACAGAAGACTTATTAACTATATATATATTACAATACCTTTTCTTATCTCACAAAGATAAGTCCCCCTTACACTTAATATTTCACCTAGTTACTGGTGTTTTCATTACGCAACATATTCTTGGAGGCACATTTCTTAGTTCTGGCCATAATAAACAAACTTACTGGGAAACCATCTAAAATGCCTCACCTAGACTGTTCTACCTGTTAAGCAACTCTTTCTTGCATGTTTTCTATTAGCTTACTGTAAATGCGTTTCCTGTAACATTACTGACTATAAGGTACTTCAAATCCTTATGCTGAAAACAGCAAAAAAATAATTGCCAAGAGGCTTCAAATCAAGAAAAGAAGAAAAAACAGTTTCAAAACACTATCTTTGAAAAAAAAAAGTGTTGCCACAACAGACATTGACAACACAGCCAAATTCAAAACAACAATATTACTGTATGCATTTCATAATGTAATGCACATGCAACAACTTATAAAGGGGTTAGAGTGGTTCATTTTAAACACTATTACAGATAAGAAAATAAATCTCTCAATATAATCTGCAAAACTGCAGCACAGCAAGACATCAGTAGAAATCATCCATATAATACACCATACCTGAATCAGACAAATAAGGAGCTAGTCTCCGTTATAACGCAGTCATTGGTGGCCTCATGATTAAGGGTTGTTAAAAGTGCATTTCAATTCAAGAAAAAGAAAAAAAGTGCACCAAAACAGTAACACTGAGAAAATAGTTGCCACAAAGGATGCTGCCCTCAGAGCCAGATTCTAAACATGGAAATACGTAGAGCATCCAAGCCTAGTTTTGGGCACACGTGTTAAGACAGGATGGCATGCATTTGTCAAGATCAGGGAAGGCAATTTTTGCAGAAGATATTTTGCAACATTTGACAAACAATATGCATGATTTTTGCCAGGTCAAAAATGTAACAGTTCACAGATAGCAACATTTGATGTATCACTGATATTTGTTATTGCTAGGAGTATTAAGAATAAAGTTTTGTACTGGGAAATTTGCTACTTTTCCACAAGATTGATCTTGTTATTGTTTGTGAAACATGGTTAAAGAATAATGATTGAAAACTAGTTCTCTCAGGGTATAAATGTTTTTACTGTAACAGACATTCTAACAAAAACTCAGGTGGAGGTGTTATGATAGGGATTAAAGATAGTTCTGAGAGCTGTGATTATTACATGTTCAATGATAAACCAATACCAGAGACTGTGTAACTGTTACAATAAAGACAACACTGGAACATATAACAATTGTTGGAGTGTGCAGACCACCAAAGTCAAATGCAGATGACCTAGAGGAATTCATACATTTCTTACATGAAACACAGGAGGGAAGAATAATATTAGCTGGGGACTTAAATTTACTAGAAACATATTGGAATAATATTGATTTAACAACATTAATAAGGAAATTATTTACAACATATGTTCAGGAATAACAATTGTTTCAGAATGTAAAAAAAAAAAACTACCAGATAATGGAACATACTAAACATGCTAAACATTGCTTGTGTTCCTAAAGAAAATACTATTACTTCAAATCATGTTTTACCACCACTGATGTGCAGTGATCATGGAGTTATAAAGGTTAATTTGTTGCTAGATAATTCTGCCAAACTGAAATATAAACGAATGCACAGAAGAGTAATTACAGATTATGTGGAAGGAAAACAGTCACTATGTAAAACTAACTGGAGCGATGTGATCAGTGGAAAAACTACAGATGGAATGTGGAAAGCTTTGAAAGAGAAACTGAGTGCGAAAAAAAATGTTTAACATCAGGATCTAGGCATATGTCAGAGGGATATATTTTCAATAAGAACAGGATACCTGATTAAGGTGAGAGACAAAAATATAAGAAATTGAAGAGAGGTCAAGCTGCAACTTTGAAAACTGAAATAAACAAGCTGGACAAACAAATTAAGCATAGTGTGAGACAAGATCAACAAAGATTTGAAGATTTGCCCCCATGTATGCAAATTTGGCTATGGGCCTTTTTGAGTCTGAGTATTTATATAGAAATTCTTTTTTTTGTAAATATGTTATTAGATATTATAGGTTTATAGATGATTTAATTTTTCTTGTTCAAGGTGGTGAGGCTTTTGTTGATAATTTTATTTTAGAATTACATAATAATAAATTTTCGTTATAATTTGATGGTTTTAAAATGGGTGTGAATATTTCTTCTTTGGATGTTGTGTTGAATATTAAGGATGGTAATAGATTGGAAACATCTGTTAATAGAAAATTTGATGAAGGTACTCAATATGTGCATGGGGGGAGTTGTCATCCCCCTCATACACTAGAAGCTTTACCATATGGTGAAATGTTGAGGGTGTCTAGATTATGTAATGTTGAATCTATTCAAAAGCGGGAATTAGATACAACTATTGGGATGTTTAAACGGAGAGGGTATAGTGATGAATTGGTTCAGAGAATTTATGAAAGGTTGTTTAATATAGGTGTTAGGAGAATAAGTAATAATATACATAAAAACTATACTTCAACACCTAGTTTGGAAATTAATAAACAGTATGAGATTTTGTATTTCATTACCACATATGGTAACTTTAGTGCTGAATTGGTCAGGTTGGTTAAACATTATTGGGAATATTTTGTTTCACTTAATGTGGCTTTATGGTTAGATGGTAGATTGAGATTTTCTTACAAGAGAGGTAGAAATATCCAAAATATTTTGGTGAATAGCAAATTTTCCTTGCCCTCTGTAAGTTTTGATTGTAATATACTTCCTAGTGGTACATTTAAGTGTGGCAAATGTAGAGCATGTAACTTTGTAGTTAATAGTTTTCCCTATATAAATAATGTTGTTTTTAATACATGTAACCATTTTACTTGTAATTCTGAAGGTGTGATTTATGCACTTAGATGCCCATGTAATAATTTTTACATTGGGGAAACCAAAAGGGCATTTAAGTTGAGATTAATGGAACATGCTAGGGATATTATTAATAAGAAAGAGGAAAGCTCTGTGGCTATGCATTTTAAAAAAATTCATGATAGCACAAATGAGGGGCTTCAAGGTACTGTTTTGGAAAAAATAAGCTTGTCTTGTTTTGACACTTGTAATATAAAGTACTATTTGCTATCTAAAGATTTGAAGAAATTTTATATAAAGATATTGAGCATAATAGGAAACCTCTTTATAGATATATAAGATGTGAGAATAAAAACATGCAAATGAATAAACTGTGCATAGATTCTAAAATTTATACTCAGACACAACAGATTATAGATATTGTGACACCCATGCCCTGGCCCAGCAAGCAAGGAGCCTCAATCCTCACCACTAACACCAGAGTGGGCATCTCATATATGAGGAAAGGATAACAAATACACACAGTAAAGTGCAATTTCCCTTAAGAGCACACAGAGATCACAGTCAGTCCGGGGCTGGTCACTCCATTGCTCTCCAGGTCCCTAATAAGACTCCCCACTGGGACAGCTATAGGGTCCAAATCTCAGCCTAGCTGGGCAAGCTCACCCTCTCTGTCCCTGCCCAAGTAGCTGACACACACACTTTGAGATAAGTTTATACAACCACACAGGCACTCCTGGGGAAGGCTGGCACAGGTTCTCCAGATGTGCCCCTTTTACCCGGCTAATATTATCAGCTACTCAAAGGCCCTTAAAAGGGTGTCCAGTTATTACTGTGCAATAATATTATCCAATTGGTAGATGTGACTAAACAGTCAAAGCTTATTTGGAGTGTCTTGGACAATAAACTCTATAAATATGCAATGTACTCTAGAGCTTAACTTATCTCTACACAAACCAGCCACAGTTAAATGTTTTTAAAATATTTAATAATAAATAATTAAAACCACAAGACAATACATGCTACTACATAGTCAGTGCTAGTCACGATAATTCAGAGATCACAGGAAATACTTAAAATAAATCAGTAGTACAGTTCTTACATCATAGATAAACACATAGTCTAATCTTTATAATTCCTGGCTACTTCTAGGAGAAAACACAGTTCTAACATACTACTTACATAAAGAGAGCATAAGGCAGTGCTGTGAGTTGTATGTTAAGACAAAAATGCTTAATAAACTCTGGTTCTCACTGTTTAAATTGAAACACCAGTTCTGTTAAACATTGCATCATCTTTTACACCTTCCTGGTGTTCACAGGCTGACAGAAACTGCATTTACATTATTTTACACTTAGAGCAATAAAGGACATTCAACATGTAAATTCTGGACATTAACTTTAGTCTTAAAACAATAGGCAGGAAGCCTTCATCTAGCCGGACTGGAGCCGAATTGTAAAACATCAAAGGCAGTGATGAAATCATTTTAATTTTAGAGGACCAACAAGAAATGCTTGCCTTAGCTTTCTTTACAGCAGATGGCAATGTTGCCATATTGTTTTAAGTTCAACATTCATATTTACAAATGATAGAATTAGCTGCACAATTCTATCTGGCTAGGCTAGCAGCCATCACCCTTCTCTACCAGTCTTCACAGATATATTTACAAAATCTAATGCAAAACAGTTTGGCTCCACAAAGGGGGTGGTAATAAGCTGTCCTTGTAACATCCAGGTAACTTCAGAAACTGGAATCAAGTTAGATTATATTGAAAAAGAATGGATCCAAACAAAGCACAGGAAGGAGATGGAATTAATAACAATGACCTGAGAAAACTTCAGCAAGTACCATTAAATCTATTATTTACTAGGTCATATAAATATGGGGAGATTCCTCAAGATTGGAAACATGCGCTTATTAAACCCATCTTTAAAGTAAAGGGGAGTAGGACAAACCCAGAGTCATATAAACCCATAAGTCTACTTTCCTGTTGTGGAAAATAATGGAGAAGGTAATATTAGATAAGTTATTGTCAGAATTGAAACCATATATCAGCATGCATATGTTGAAAATAGATCTATTGCCACCTGCAACGTTATGTTCTATAACAATATAATAACATCTATGAATGAAAAATTGTGCTGTGATGTAATTTGTATAGATTTAACATTAGCATTTGACAGGGTCATACACAAAACACTGATCAATAAATTAAAACAACTAAGGTATTGATGTATTCCTGATAAGATGGATAGCTGCATGGCTAACCTTTAGGACATGTCAAGTATCATACAGCAACTGGACATGTGAAATTCTTGGTTTCAGTCAGGGTGTCCCACAGGGCTCTGTCCTAGGCCCTTACTTGTTTAGATTGTTTCTTTCAGACCTAACTTTTTCATCTGAGATGTTCTACAGTCTATATGCAGATGACCTGAAATTGTGTAAGCTGATTACACGTATTACAGATAAGGCATGTCTGCAAAATAACTTGACTAACTTGACCATTTAGGCACAAGAGAATAATATGCTGATAAATACATAAAAAATTAAGAATATGAAAGTTGAGAGCTATAAATTGAAATATAAATATTCATGCAGCACACAGTGATTGAAACTGTAGATTCATTTAAGGACCTGGTGGGAATATGGATAGGTCCAGCTTTGAGTTTTTCTAATCACATCAACCAATCGGATAATGATAGTTATAGAACTATAGGCTGTATAATAAGATGTATAAACTCTAAGAAATCAGGAATAATTAAGCTATTGTTTGTCAGTTACATTAGACGCAAACTTGAATATGGAATAACAATATGGAAACCTTATAAGAGAACAAGCATGAGTAAACTGGAAAGAATATAGTGGAAATATACCAAGGGCATCCATGGATGTGAAAATGTAAGCTATTATGAAAGTCTAAAATATCTGAGCTTGTACAGTGTCTCTTATAGAGATCTAAGAGGAGATGTTATTCAGGTATATTGGGTATTTAGAGACAGCTACCTCTGGGAATGTTTGGGATTATCAAAAAGTAGTAGAAAATCATCAGACAACCTATGTAGAAGATTCTATAGCAATGAGAAATGTACTAACTGGTTCTCTGAGAAAGCAGCTGATGCATGTAATAGACTACCAAGTTATATTAAAGCAAGTACTAGCTTAGATATTTTTATGAACAACCTGGACACTTATTATGGGAACAAGTGTTTTGGTATATTGGCAGGTTAGAAGGGCATTAATGCCCGTGCTTGAAATATTTGTATGTATGTATGCATGTATGTATATATGTCCCATAATGCAAATCGTCACCATTAATATAGGCAGCCATCATAAAACAAGCCAGACTGACTCATACTATGTCAAGAGATATTTAGTATCACACTTAGCAAGTTTCATAGATTAGCACTCATTTTTAGTGGAGAGATATGGTTTATATCTATTTCAAAAAATTAGAAGAACCTCAACAAGATTATAGTCTAAATGACACAAATGAGGGGAATCTGTTGCTAGGAATATTAATTATTGCTATAACGTTGGCCCTTAGTTAAATGCTGAAGCCCAGTTGTAGATCATGGCTTTCTTTATTTGACTACACACACAGCTCATTTTCTTCTGCTTGCCTCATTCTCCTTTTAATATGCATTTATACCCTCCTTCTACCAGTACCAAAACAGGAGTCATCTTTTAAAGATACAAAGGTATTTTCAGGATACTGACTCTACTAATATGTTAGTTACAGATGCCCTACTCTTTCCCCTTCATATTCTTTCCTCTGTTATCCCTTCTTTGTAAGATTCCACAAATCTGCTGATAACACACACTACTATAGCTTCCAATACCCTTATGCAAACTTATAGATGTATTTCATTCTGTAATATTTCAGTTAAATACTTTAAAACAAAATGAGTGATGTTTCATTATAGATATGTTTTACTTTCTTCAAATAAGCAAGGCAAGAAATACAACAAATAATTCTAGTTCTCAGCAACTTAATGTTAATCACTTTGAAATCAAATATATTAGAAAGGTACGGAGAGTACAGATGTCAAACAATATAAAATTATCTACAGACATGTTCTTATTTTATTTGACTTGTTTTTGTAAATTGGAAAAAAGAGAAATAACGTTTTTTATTCATTTTAACAAGCAAATGTAAGCAGCTTTAAAACAAAAATTGATAAGGTTGTGTATACTCCAGAACTGCTCAGCACACTGCTACTACCTACAAAATTAGTGTTTTTCTTTGTGTACCTTTTATATTTTAATTAGTTAGCAAAAGATACAAATGAAAATAAAAATAAGACCTTGGGCCCAGATTCGACAAAGCCTACACTAAGTGTACACGATACGTATTCAAGAACATTCTTATCACATTTATTGTGCTTTCAAGTCACTCAGAAAGATTACAGTAAGCATATACACTTTGTGGTAACCATTAAGTAGCCCTGTCAATATGTAAAGCTGCAAGAATATCAGCAGGAAAACTAAAATTGGAAGAAAGGTGTGAGTTATGTCTGTGTTGTCTCTTCACTCAAAATGGTGCACACTTAGTGTAAGCATTATCGAATCCCAGGGTTTATCTTTTGCACATGTTCTTTTTTGCACAGATGCACCACAGATTTCCACTGTTTGATTGACAACGCCACTCAGCACGTGTCCCACAATGCACTCGAGTGAAGGCAACTTATTGAGTGTAGCAGTCCCCCAGTAACCTTCTCATGCAGCCTTTGAGTGAATATGAGTAAATGCGTGTATATTTGATATTGAACTCGCTTTCTTTCATTCAGGTTTAACCTGAACCTGACACTTATTTCTGACTGATTGTTGATATTTTTCTGTTGCTTTATTTTTGAAAAATTGTACAGCTTTGTGATTGTTTAATCAAATCTTGTTAGCACTATTATTTCTAACTGGTTGTGGATACTTTTCTATTGCTTTATTTTCAGTAACATTACACAGCTTTGTGATTAACTGGAGCTTCACAACGCTGCAAGTCTGAGCTAAAATACCTTTGAGTGATTTTTAAAACTTTTATTGTAAAGCATTTGAAATCTAATTATAGATGGTGTTCCTTCTGAAGTATTTATTTTCTTGTTTACTATACCAAATTTGAATAATAAAACACAACAAAATAATCATAATGGGCAATATCAATCTTGATTTTCTAGGCTCCCTGATATCCAAAACAGTACATTGATTCATAGAGAAATCTGACACATTAGTATCTTTAGATACAAGACACTGCATAATCCCATTAATAAACTCACATTGTTAGACATTATATTAATAATTATTCTTTCAAATGCTGCTGTCTTCATATCCTTCCGTCTCTCTTAGTGACCATAGTCCTGGTTAACTACTTGATGGCTAACTACCACCAAATCTCTACAAACTACATTACAAGAACCTTCTCAGAAAGCTCCAAGTACACACTCTCAGATGAACTTTCTCTTATTAATTGGGGCCCTATTTATGCATCATCTTGCCCTGACAAGTCTCTCTCTCTCTCTGTAATCCTTAACTTTCTAATTCCTATTCAAAGCAAACTCTATCCATTAAAAGCTAGAAGGCTTATACCACATAAGGTCCATTGGCTCACATTAACATTGTACTTAGAGGCAATATTTAGAGAGGAAAAACACCCTAATAACTCAGAAAAACAATCTGTGCAGGAGCCTAAGAAAATCATCTAGGGTAACTACTAACAAAGGATTATCAGACTCATGCAGACACTTACAACAATCACTTCCAGAAATCTTCATCTTTTTTTCTGGAATAATGTGAACATATTAGTCATTCACAAGATTTTTACCATTAGCAGGCACTCAAAAACTTCACTTCAGGCAAAGTACAGGGGATAAAGTATGATATTACTAACCATCCGCTACCTAATGCAGCCAAATATATCCATGTATCCACTCCATCTCCAATGAAGCCACTACACAACTATCTAGACTACCCATTACTTTAATTTTAAGGCCACTACAAAGAAATAAGTCAATAAATAAATAAATCAGTAAAGTATCTACACTCTTAAAGTAACTTCTACATAATGTATCCTTTACTCCTTAAAATGCAACAACATATTCTAACTAGACTATAGTCAGATACCTTTAATCTAGCATTGTCAAACAATTTAGTTCTTAAATGTTTAAAGAAGTCTATGTTATCCCTCTTATAAAACAACATTCCCTGAACTATTGTTTATTTTTTTATTTATTTAACATTTGTTGACCAGAAAGTCTGACTAGGACAGAGCCCATTTTCAGTGGAGGCCCAGGGAGAAACACTCCAGGTGCATGACTTTGGAATGTGGGAGGAAACTGGAGTACCCGGAGGAAACCCACATGAACGCAGGGAGGACATGCAGATTTTGCACAGAAGGTACTCCAGCCGAGAATCAAACCAGATAAATTCTTGCTGTGAGGCGACAATATTAACCAATGCACCACTGAGGATTACAACCCGTCACCCAAGACCCAGTAGCCAAAGTAAAAGTCATCTATAACCATATCCTGACATTCTCAAAGACAGACAACACAGTTTCTGACCTAAATACAGCACTGCCACAACCATTTTCTCTCCTACAAATAGCATTTGTTTCAATATGGAAAAAGGCAAACTAACACATACTATGTTTATTGATCTGAGAAGAGACTTTGAAAGTTAGATCATAATATTCTACTAACTAAGCTGGAAAATGCAGGTTTTCTGATGGAGCCTGTTTCAGGTTCATGAATTACCTTCTTAACACAACATTTACCATTGGGACCATGTCCTAAGCAATTCATCTACACATAGAAGTAACAGTACCCTATCCCCCATCGTCACAGCGCCCTGAGCAAACTGCCTACAATTAAATGTGACAGAATCCTGGAACATTAGTCAGCTCCATAAAACCTGTCCTTAATACTGTGATTGCAGATACTTGTACCCATTTATACAGCAGTCCTATACCCCTCTAAATTCAGTTTACTTGTCTATCATTCTTTTTCACACCACTGAATACAGTCTATGCTTCCCTCATCTGTTGCCAGCCTATTACCACTAGGTGCCCTGAGGCAACGTAACAACTACTTTGTGCCCTCTGACAACCCACTATTATTATTCAGCATTGAATCTATTTTTGTGTAGTACGAATACTTATTTAAACTAGTGGCAAACATCTCAAATGACATAGATGTCAGAAAAACACATGCCCACAACATCACAACAAAATTGTACCAGCACTAATGTCACATGCACTACGTTGTTAAGAAATCCCTACCAAAACCTCAAAGGTATCCTTCTCATTGTACTAATACAGTGAAACCTCAGCAGCATACAAGCACTTCACCTGCAGCTCACACAACAGTGCCCCTTACTAACACAACCAACAAGGATAATCCAGGTTCTTTAACCAAGCCCCTTAGGCTACCAGGCACTGCTACCCCACATAATAATGTCATAGTCATAGATGGCTCCAAAGTGAGGTAGGCACATTACACAACAGGCTGAGCAAAGCTTGGGTGACAGCTGATATTTGGGTGCCAGAGTCCGTGATCTCAATAGAGCACTCAAGTTCCTTTACCACAAGTATTCAAGCAACACAGCTGTTACTCACAGAAAAGTTAACAGTCTTCATGGTACCCTCTTTGGTACATATGAAAAGAAATATGGTTGAGCTTTATTAGCATGTTTCTGATAGTGAAAGGCAGTTAGTCTTCAGCAGTATATTGCCATCACTGTGAATTATGCCACAACACAAACAGAAGATAAGTGATTTCAACAACTGACAGTTAACTTCTGCCATTCCTGGGAGATCATATATGAATCAGCTTGTGGGGGGGGTGATAGCTCTATTTGCTTTGTTAAGATGTCATGCATCTCTCTTCACAGGGCTTCCCCATATTGGATAAGATACTTCCTGCCCCCACACTGCCTATTTTAGGCAAAATGAGCTTCCTACATCTGTCACGCCATCACTTTCTAATCAGGCTTATACCAATATGACACTCCTCAACACTATTTGATGACAAATCTAGAGACTTTCTTAACCCTTGAAAATGTAAACCTCTTCATTGCACAAAAATAAGGTTCTAGTTTGGTCAGAACTCTCTTTCTGTAGTTGTTTTTCCTGCCTGCTACTTTTTTATACTGTCAGGTAATCTCTTGACCTCACTCCTAAACAACTGCTAAGATTCCACCACTCTAAAAGTGAACTCATACAAGACAAATAGAAATAAGGCAAAAGATGAAAACTACTCTATTGAAATAGATGGTAGGCTTTCCTCAAATAAATTCCTCAGCAGTGGCATCCTTCAGGCTTCTACGATTAATGTTCTTTAGATTATATGTTGCTGACATCAGGGCTACCACTGATCGTCTCTGACTCGAGCAAGCTTGCTGAAGATTGTAAACTCAGAGCTGTAATTAACACCCCAAATGAAACCCATATACTCCAAGAGGGCCTAACCCATACAAATTCATAATACCTCAACCATATAATAAATTTCAATGCTAAAAATGCAGCACTGTGCTCTTTGAGAAACAAAATTACCCCAGCAACTACCACGTAAATGTTACTCCATCAAAACTGATGCTGTCATTATAGACCTGCGTACATCCATGGACAATGAACTCTCATTTCACCACCATATTATCAGCTGTACTGAGAAAATAATATTTCCTAGCCCAGTTAATTTTTAAGGGAAGTCCTTCAGGTCCAAGGAAGTCACGGTCATCCTTTATTCCATCCTTATGACACCTATAATAGAATAAAATGCCCCCTTTGCTATGTATCTATTCAAGCACATACTTCAGATAGAAACCTGCAACATTTCTTCAAAAAAAATTCAGCTGTGAGTTTTCTAAGCCACACTGAACATTTAGAAACTCTATCACTTTACTCTGTCTCATCAGCTTCTTAGTGGTGATTTCTGCCTCACCTATAAGGTAGTTAATGACCTAAGTTGCTTGAACTTTTACAAGTTTGTAGAATTACAGATACCACAAGTAACCATTTTAAGGACATAAATCTACGCTGTAATATAAACAGGACCTGCTAAAGAGAAGATATCTCTCCCAAATTATTCCCTATCTCTGAAATAAGCTCCCACTCCGTATAAAATCAAAGCAAATCCCTTGATTTCTTTAAATCTAACTTAGATGATTGGATGGTTAACCATAAACTTATCATGGGTCAGCACGTCAGTCCAATATGGACAGAGATAGTAGATAAACTGCAGTGATCATTGTAACTGTGTAGTACAAACCTCCAAATCTAAAAATAAATATCTCTGCTATTCACTGATCTATTTTAATAATCTCAGCTTACATCTCTGGACAGATGGCTATGTGTCTTGATTTGTCATTGTCTGGTTAATGGGCTGTTCAGCCTCTCATGGACATAACATACAGTTGAGCAACACTAGAAAAATGGTGCTGGATATCAAATATTTGTATCAGATATTGTTGGATAAACAGCATTCCAGAAAGTAGCAGTCAGAATTGTGAAATAAAATGAAAAATAAATACTTTCAGGAGAAAATCAGTTTAAATAATTTGTATTTACCCTCATTGTTTTTCCTCTCATGCCGGCATGTACAGTTAGAGAACACTGCCGTGTTGTCCTAATGCTTTCCATGACAACACATAAGACTCCCTTCCCACTTTCTTTTGACTGGCGAATTAAACAGTGCTCCATATCAATTTTTCTGGAAAAGAATTATAGATAAACATAATAAGAACTCTGCTCAGATGTAATCTGTATTTGTATGTAACAGTCATATCAGCTTAACAAAAAATTATTACCTGTTATTAAGTTCTCGAAGCAGTGTTTGTACTTCAACCTCATGCTTAGTGACAATTCCAAACGAAGCTTTAACTGCCACAGAATCTGAGCCAGCAATGTTAAATCCGACATCATTTATGAGCTGGTTTCCCACTCTGCCAGTTAAGGAAACATCGGATTTATCTTCATAATTAAGCAGCTGATAAGATGAAACACCTTGATGAAAAAAAAATAAAACCCGAAAGTGACCTATACACCATTAAAGCATGTGCATATGCAGAAACTTGTGTGACTATACATGGATGACATACATGATCTGGGAATGACATAAATATCGCACTGCAGCTAATGTTAAGCAGAAAGTTCACTCACCCTTTATTACTTGCTTGTGTAATCTGTAGGCATGCAGAGTTATTGTCTTTGCTATAAGCCTCAATTTTTTCTAGATTTAAATGCCAATAAAAGGTTCATAGGTTGGGGTGAACAGCATTTAAATGCCAATAAAAGGTTCATAGGTTTGGATAAACAGCAACCTAACTCTTATAATGGTTATGAAAAGGATTTAACATTTTTTTGTTTGTTTGGTGTTAAGATTCATATCATCTATATTACATCTGGTAATCTTTTAAAGGAATCATGTTGCAGGTATGAAAACAAAATCTTCCATTCAGACATGCAAATACCGTGTTGATATTTTATGAAAAGATATAAAGATAATAACCTCAGAACTCAATTCAAGAAGAGACATAGTTCTTTTAAACACTGAAAAATAGCCATCAATGAAGGACTTTATCAGCCAGACCAGATATAATTTTAATGTAGTTAAAACCATTGTAAAGCAGTGTTTGTTTTTCATTATTTCATTCTTTGTTGATTAGGTATAATTGCTAGCAGAAGCTATTTTCAGGTCAGTCCCACAAAGGAAATTTTTCAACAGACAGCTACAGATACACAAAATAGCACTTTTATGTTAGTACTATTTGGAATAAAATGTTCACTGGTATAAGAGATATGATAAATATTGCTGAAGTCATAATGCAGCTTATTCTTAACTCTAAAACCACAAACACTTCCAAAATGATATTACCTGATTGATAGAAAAAAAAATGTAGTATGCTTATTCTAAATCTTTAGCATGATAACAGCTACCTAACATTTTAGTCTCTGGTGAGGAATATTTTATCATTATCGGTCTTACTTGTTGGACTTACACGTGCATTTGTGTACTGCAGATCATAGTTGTGAATTATTAATATATTACATATCCTGGTTACTTCTGTCTTAGCAATAGTTGTGATGGAATAACTGTATTTATAGGTTCATAGGTAGGTACTAGGCTATTGGCCCTAGGGCCTATATAAGCCTAGCCAAACAGTACCCTGGCTTTTGCTACCCAAGAAAATTATTTTCCTGTGCCCCTGTCAAGCAGAGCCACAGAAGTGATCCCGGGGTGAATTTCCTATCACCCATCCAATCATCAAGATTTTTCATGAAGAGTGCTAATGAGGAGCTTTGTTTGATATAGATATGTAGTTTGTTCCAGAGTATGGGAAGTCTCTGAGACAGGAATCTATCCCTCCAGCATGTTCTGTTTATTGTGGTGACAAGGTTTAGGTCCCTAGAGCATGTAGCTTGGAGGGATTGGGATTTTTTTACGTAGAGCATGTCCAGCAGCTCTGGGTTTGACATAGCTTTGTATGTTAGGCAGAGATCTCTGAGTAGGCGATATGCGACAGAGTACAGCTGGAGTTTTTTTAGACGGTCTGCATAGGGCATCTGTTTGAGGCCAGTAATCCTCTTTGTGAGGTATTTCTCTGGCCTTTCCAGTTGTTGTAGATGTCTTGTGAGGTACATACCAAAAGGGGCATTGTACTCTATAATAGGTTAAATGAGTAATGAGTAGAGGGGAACAATGACCTCTTTTTTCCTGGATGAGAAACAATTTGTGATGAGGTGTGCCACATAGAAGGATTTCCTGACTACTGTGGTGATGTGATTATCAAAGGAGGGACTACTGTCCACCTGTGTCCCAAGGTCTCTTATCCCACTTCAGTGTTAAGTAGACTACCGCCTATGTGGTAGTTCATGGGTACAGAGTTTTTACCAAAAGGGATGACAATGCACTTTTTGGCATTGAGCTTGAGGCGGCCATGGCTTTGACACCAGGCATCTGTCTCAGTGAGGCCCTTTTGTAGGATGTCCACGTCGTTAGGAGATTTGACTATGGCTCCTAGTTTGCAGTCATCTACGAACTTTGTTAGCCAAAGACCTTCTGTGTTAGCCTTATGATTGAAAGTGTTTAATTTCAGTATCAGTAATTTTGATATTCACTCTTCTCCTACATTTTTGGTCTTTTTTTTCAGTGTGTCAGTGCTCGGCATTATGAGAGCCAGCATTTCATTGGGGAACCTTTAAGGTAATTATTTGAAATGTCAGGACCTGCTTTAGCATGTCCAGAAATACAAAGAATGAATGGCTAAAAAAGCAGACCTGCATATTTCAAGTCCAAGAAGGTAATTCATTGGAATATTCCTTTCTCTCTGAGGTATAGCAATCTTGGAGTTGGTATATATAAATTTGGGGTGTGGGGTGGGGGTTTGCCTCCTGCAAAAAACAAGTTTAAAGCAGAAGTGTGATGTTTAATATTTGCTGTTCTCCTGCATTTCCAGTCTTTTTTTTTTTTGCTGGCATTATGAGTGTTGACATTCCAATAGGGAACTGTGATTTAACTGTATATATTTATGTGTGTGTTCTATTTAGTTATGGAACTTTTCACACCACGTCTCCAAAGTAAAATGCCCAAGACCCAAACAAAACATAAATAAATAAATGTCAACAAAGCAGAATGATTAACAGTATAGTATTAAGCAATCATCAGTTTGGTTCAGCATGAGCATTACATAATAGTTTAAATACCAGTAATTCAAATGTGACACTGCTGTGTATTCTAGATCAAAGAGCAGATGTCAATCAGGTATATAGGCTGACATAAAGGCAAGTGATAATACACTATAAGTGCTTACAGAAGAAAAATAATTTTGTTTGGCCCTCCCTAACCACCCATCAAGCTCATTGCTCACTCACCTGACTCATTGTTCCCTTAGTAGTTGCCAATAGCCCAATTCCCAGCTAGAGTGAAACTTTAGCTAAGGCAAACAATCATTCTAGTGCAGGGTGGATTTTTATTTTGCCCTTCCTCGAGTCCAGAGTTATAGCCAGTCTGCAATGGCATCATTGAGAAGCTTGTCAATAGTTGATTTGCTAGTGAATTCTCCCATTACCTGCAGAAGGGCTAGAATCTCTGGTCTCTGGTAAGGGCTAGTTCCCTAGTCAGAAATTCTTTTAATTCTCCCACAATAGGAAAACAAGCAAATTGCTATTCATTCCCAGCTTTACCCCAGCCAATTCCTTAACAGAAAAAAATGTTAAAGAAACAGCCATTCAACAACACAATAAAATATTACATTTTGAACAGACAGAGCACACATGTCCTTCAAAGGATGCAAATGCAGGAAGAAAGAGCTGTATTTGGATTTTGCCTCATTAAAGTTCACCAAAGCCCAGGCTGCTGACCACAGTATCTCACTACACAGTTTAACTGCCACACAAGTGAACTTGCAAAGGCAATTTACAAAGTATTTTTACACCTCCCTCTATGGGCTGTCTGCCCCTCTCACCTTTGATCTCACTATACAGTAGCTCCAAGGCTGTACCATCTCAGAGAAAAGAGAAATTACTTACTTCCTTTTATTTAGTTTGGTGCATCCTCAGATGTAGCATATTTAAAGATCTAGGGTATATGAGAAGGGCCTCAATATGTAGAGGTACCAGTGGTTGCAGCCGGCCTGCAAATAAAAATTACACTGAGAGTTATATTAGTTAAATGTATGCCAGTGGGCAATTGGATGGTGAGAAGTTCATATGAGGTAGCTGTGGCTTTAGTAAGTCAAAGTTGACCTAAAGCAAGGCATGTATAGCTAAAATGAAGGCACATCACTACAGACATCTCTGTCACTGTTTACAGAGATGTTGCTTACCAAAGAAGATACGAAGCCCAGTGTGGAGATGCTTGCCCACACGTGAAAGGTGATAAAGCGTGGATAGATAGCAGTATGCAGAGGACAATTTGAGAGATAATCTTCATTGGCAATTGGTTTAGGGGGGTGACAGTCACAGTTAAAGAATGGAAAAGATTATGCCTATGTGGTAATATAATACAAGTAATAATAGCAATACCATCCAATTACTGTGATAATGTTCTGCAGCACAGATTAAGGATAGCACTTAGAGCTTTGCTGAGATAGTAGGGTTTCTCTGAATAGCAAATAACTAAGTACTTTTATAACTACAAAGTTTGCAATGGAGCAGCGGACTTATAACTGAACATTTCGAAATAGGGAAGTGAAAGGTTTCCACTTGTCTGAGTTGTTATACATAGAGGACATCTAGCACTCAAAGATTCCTCCTCCAGAATTAGTTTTGCATGCTCCTACCTTTATCTTGAAGGCATGGGGTGATTTGAGCTGACATTAAGGTATATAAGAAATGAATCTACTTTATTGTCAGCCTTAGGCCATCCCAGTTCAGGAAAAGAGATGCAATAGTTGTCCCTATGTTTATGATTAACTTGCAGTTATGACAAATTTTTTCAAGCAAGGACATATACACCTGTGAAGCTAGTGCAGAGAACAGAACCATGAAAAATGTTTTGTAGTTTACAGGAGAGCTTAGAAAATGCTTTATTTGGGGGTGCTGCTAAACCAGTGCAAAGATATCAGTGTTAAATGTATATTTTAGCCAGCTAAAAGATACCACTTATGCCTGTGAATTGTTCACCTCTAAAGGACAGTAAACATCCTAGAGTATAAAATTAAAGTGAATGAGGACAAAATCTTGTAGAAAGAGAAGGGAAAAAGTGAAGAAGGGTAGATATTAAAGTGGATCATATATTTACCAGCTTGTAATGCACATGGAAAGTTTAAGTCAGATTGGCTTAATATCCAAGAACTGAAGTGTGAAGGAATGCCGATAAGATAATCATGGAACATGGGGGAAATATTGCCTTCCACATGAATAAGATTAAATATATAGATCTTACCCCAATAATAAACAAACTCGTGAAGCCAGGATTTGAAAATGAATCATAAAGTAGTTTCATAATTACCTCACTGAGTACACATTTCAAGTGTTCTTTAGTCCCTTTACTTCTGAATCAGGTATCTTCAAAGCTAGGGTCCCACACATTTGGCCCTAGGATCAGATCCTTTTTCACCATTTACAAATAATCTTACCTGAGATCGATCTAGTCTTATCATCAAACTATATGCTATTGACCCCCTTAATTTCAAAATCAGAAGAGTTCTACTGCCATACAAAATGATTTGTTCCTTAATTTTTGCTACTCTTTGACAGTGGCTATATTGTAATGAACTAAGAATCAATAAGAACAAATGTGCTGTAATGGATTTGAAACCATAAGAAGGCTAAAAGATATTACCCCATGTCAGAGTCTCAACCCAATCTATAGTCCGGTTAGGCAGGTATCATAGATATCTGGGATTATATTTAGACCAAGTTAAGAACTACAATGAAGCAGTCAATAGAGTGTATAAACAGCTTAAACTCAGTTATAAGTTATCTAGTCTACCACTGAACTCCATCTTAAGTACAAAAATACCACTGCTCCATGTTATTATAGATAGTGCCATTGACACTATAAATACTGAATCCTTTTCTGAACCCATGGTGTACACTAGAAGGAATACCTCCATTTGTTGATATAATACTATGTCTGAGTATAAACTATATTTTCACCCATCTTAGTTATGGAACAAAGGATTCTAGGAAAGTGATAGGTAACTAAGGCAAATGAAGAGGTGATTTTAGGTGGTGGGCAGATGACAGCAGGACTGAGGGAAGGAGGCAAAGTACAAGACAATATAAGGAGGTTAAAGATAAAGGCCGTAGGCTACCAGATGGCATTTTTAATGTTTCTGCATTTCTGTGGTTTCTGTAAAAGTTTACAGACTGTATTTGACTGTATTTGATAAAAGCAATTGTAAATATTGTAGGAATGGTAAATATCACTAAAATGGAAGCAATGGGATGAGGGAGTTGTATTAAGTAGTGAGTCGACATAAGCAATAGGATCTTTGGAAGGTTGACAAAGAAATTATCTGGATACCTGTGGTAGGCTAGGTTAAGCATAATTACCTAGTAAAATTTCAAAACAAGGGACTTCACCTCTTGCATCCCAATATAGGCAGATACTCTCCCACAACCCTGCATCTTACACATGGTAACTCCAAGACTGCTGTACCTCAGAGTATGGGATAATGTGTTTACAGGTTCATAGGAGACTACTAGGTTAATGGTATAAGAGCCCTTACAAGAGTAGCCATTATTATCCAAATTGTACCTGATTTTCGATCTCTAAGGGCTGAAGGATGGCTTAGATCTGTGCCTATGCATCCGAGTATTTTACAGATTGCTTCTGTCCATGACGGGCATGGGTGCCACCCCAGGAATGAATTTACAACTCCCCATCCATTGATCAAACTGCGTTTGAAGAGGCTCAGGAAAGGGCTCTGCTTTACATGAAAAACAGGTAATCTCTGAGATACATATCTGCCTCTCCAACATGTTTTGTTCATGTCACAGACCAGGTTTAGATCCCTAGATTGGGTGACCCTTGTGCAATTTGTCTTATGAATGTGTAACAGTTCAATCAGGGCTGGATTTGTGAGTGCCTTGTGGGTTAGGCATAGATCACCCTTTAATAGTTAATAGGAGACAGAGTAAAGAGATAGGGCTTTTAGTCTAGCTGCATAGGACATGCTGTTTACTTCCTGTAATTTTTGTAAGGAACCTCTGAGACCACTCCAGCTGTTGCAAGTGCCTGGTTAGGTATATGCCAAAAGGTGCTTTGTACTCGATTATTGGTGTGATGAGGGCCAAGTGCAGTGGGACTATAACTTCCTTGGATCTGGATGCTATGCCTTTACTTAAAAGCTGTGCCACACAGAAGGATTTCATCACCACCGTGGACACATACTATCTATCTGTGTACCTAGATCTGAGCCCACTCTTAGAGTTGTGCTATTAATGCTGTAATTTCCAGGGGTATTTGACTTCCCAAAGGGTATAATTATGTATTTTTTTATCATTTTGACCCTCTTAATATAAAATTACCAGTTTGGGGCCCATGTGTTAGGGAAACACAAAAACAGATGCCTAAAAGCACTGAAAACAGTAGATGCAGGGTATTTAGAGTAGTACAACTGCAAAACAGCAGCCCGTACAGCAGTGGAAAATGCAACTTAAAACTCTAAGCATGTGCTGGAAAAACAATAAATAGCACAGAAATATTTGACAATGCAATGAAAACAAACAATACAAGTGCAAAATAATACTTAATTTCATTTTTCTTGCCAAGGATGGCTTCATAAGCAAGCAAAATCTCTCAAACTCTCTGCTGTCATTGGCAAGCTATGCGCAGGTCTGAATAACTGAGCCAAGACTTGCACAAATGTGAAGTTTATATACAAACAGAAAAGAGCAAGTTTTAAACTAGGTAAGCCCACAGGCCAACCGATAAGCACACAATAAGCTTTCCACCATCAATTCCCTGCTCAGATGGATGAAATCCGTCCTTTCCTGCCACAAGAGTGCAGACTTTGAACCTCTTGATGTAAAATGACTGGTTTGGAGCCCAAGTGTTAGGGAACCACAAAAATAGATGCCTAAAAATACTGAAAATAGAAATAGTAAATACATTGTATTTAGGGTAATACAAATGCAGAACAGCAGCCCATACAGCAGTGGAAAAATGCAACTTAAAAGTCTAAGAAAGCACTGGAAAAACAATGAATAGCACAGAAATCTTTGAGAATGCAATGAAAACAAGCATTAAAAGTGCAAAATAATACTTAATTTTGTTTTTCTTGCCAAAGATTGCTTCAAATGCAAGCAAAATCTCTCAAACTCTCTGGCATCATCACCAAACATTGAGCAGCTTTTGATAACTGAACCAAGACTTGTGCAAATGTGAGGCTTATATACAAGCAGAAAAAGCAAGTTTTAAACTGGGTATGTCCACAAGCCGATCAGGTAAGCACACAATAATAAAGCCAATATTGGGACTCTTTCAGAAACTTTAGCTTAATGTGTTAGTGGGGGATGGGGCAGGTGCAGAATGCAACTTTAAGCAGACAGAAGATAAGTAGAATATACAAGCACTGAAGTACAAATAGGAGAAGAGACAATTCTCCAACTATTGACCTTCTACTGCAGTTTAAGGCACCAGACTAGGCAGACTTTTTCTGGTAACACTGTTTATGGAAAAAATGCAATAATAAATGATGACTAATTCTCAAAATCTACCAGGAGTGTACAGTTCTGCCACAACTTAGAATTAAACTATAAGACTATGGGCAATCAGGGTTTAAAATACAAACTGATAGCTTTTGCAAGTAATTCTACTTGTGGAAATAGAAGTGCAGAATAACTCAAAAACACAAATCTTCCCACAGCTACTGCTAAAATGCAAGATTAAGGTCCCAGAACAAACTTAAAAAATGCAAACAGATGGAACAGAGCAGAAAGGTACAAAATATTATTAGCACACAGGTCACTAAGTGCAACTCCAATATTTAAGCAGAAATGAAAAATTAAAACAACTTAATTCTCTTTTTTTTTTTTTTTTTTTTGAAAAGCTTGTTACTCACAGTTCCACACCTCTCCAAGTCTCGGATAAAAGATGATTAAAAGATTATTGTTATTAATTGAATAATTTTTGATGATTAGTCTGAAGAAGCTTGCAAACATTTTTGTTGTGCTTTGATGAGTTGGTAGGTTTAGTGGGTTGTCATGAGTGTCCCTGCAGCTGCAAAGCACTTTTTAAAATTATGTTAGACTATCAGTTGGCCTTAAGCACTGACTATACCTACAGTTATTTGATAAATGTCAGCAAATGACAACAACTACAATTTGTGTTTCAAACAATTATTTTTGTTTTTGCATCATTATATAATAAACACCAGGCCAAGCAGATTTCTTAAAACAGAAAACAAAATGGAGCAGGTATCAGAAAACAGCTCTAAAAGGTCACAGACAAAAAAATGTATTTTTTTCATTCAGCAGGGAATCACCAGCAGTGCTTTAGTTTATGCAGGCTTCAAATCATTTTAAAGACAGAGGCCCAGAATTTCACTGAGTGTTTAAGTATCAATCTAGAGACAATTTAACCAATGAAAAAAAAATGTGAAATGAGCAGCCTAGAAAATTTGTGTCCAACTCTCACATAGAACAAAAACACCAGGACAAGCAGATTTCTTAAAACAGAAAACAAAATGGAGCAGGTATCAGAAAGCAGCTCTAAAAGACCAAAGACAAAAAATATAGGTTTTCTCACCCAGCAGGAAATTGCTAGCAGTGCTTTAGTTTATGCAGGCTTCAAATCTTTTCAGACATGAGAGGTGGACAAAAATTATCAATGCCTTGTATAATTTTGTAGCACTTCCTGGGTATCATTTGCACATTTTCTCCATACATGAGATCACTGTTTACAGTAATTCCTATGCATCCCTTATCTTGTTTTTTTAAGTATGGCAGTATTAATGGCATATGGATAATGTTGATTATTCTTACCAAACTGCATTTTTTGCATTAA